>NW_024511878.1:0-6326 GCF_017590135.1 Pyrgilauda ruficollis
GTTTGGAGCTGGCAGCTTCCCGAATCGAGCCCCAGATGTCGTTCGGGATCTCGGGGAGGGTTTCATTTTGTGCAGGGGGATGTTTGGATCTTGCGGGACCTCAAAGCTGAGCCGCAAATGCCCCTTTGGGGAATATTCGGGGGGCTCCACGTGGCGATCGCCCAGTGCCGGGCTGGGAAGGCGACATCAGCCTTGGGGCCCAGCCGGGAGAGCGGCGGAGGGGAACGCCGGGAGCCCCGGGCTGGGCTGAGCGGAGAGGGGCGATCCCGGAGCTGGGGAACCCCCGGCAGCCTGGAGGGGGGAGCGCCTGCATAAGGGGGACCCCTGGGATCCCTGGAACGCTGCACCAGTGTCCTGCTTTAGGGCACATTTGGGAGAAAACCTCCAAATGGGGCCCCCCAGAAACCCAACCCACACGGCCCCTCCTCCCAACTAATCCAGGAAAATTTCCTCGGAGAGGAGTGGAAAGAACCTGTTTATTTAACAAGCAAAGCACTTCCCAGCACACAAAGCGAACAATAGCAGATGACAAAACTCGTTCGTTGCTCCGAAGAGATGACAAATTCAGGAAGTCTCTCCCGTGGGTGGTCGCTCTGTTATCAGTCCCTCCGGCGCTGGGAAAGGCTGCCCAGAGCAGCCCCGGGGCCACAAAGTGCGAGCTCTCGGTGCTCCCCGGGTCCCGCTCCGGAGCGGGTTCCAACGGTTCCAAAAAAAGGGAAAGAAAACCAGTGCAGGGAAACTTCTCTGCCTCAGCTGGCTAAACTAAAAAGCAAAGGAGTGCCGTGTTCTGCCCCGTCCGTGCCCACACATGACACTGGAGTTCTGTGCTGCAGCAGAAGGTGGAGGAGTGAGAGCAGGCTGATAACAAAACTCCGTGCTTCTTCTTCTCCCTGCCTTCGCTCTCAGAGCCACTCTTGAAGGCACAGAATATGATATCCAGAATAAAGAGAAGGCACAAACAGACTGGGGATACAAGCATGGTAACATCACCCGAGGACAAGCAGAGAATCAGGGGAGAAGAGACCCCCACCCCCTCAGCAGGAGGGCAGCCAGGGATACAGGCGGAGCTCTGAGCCGGTGGAGAAGCTTCAGGCTGGGGAGAAGCCGCACAAGTGTTTGCACTGTGGGAAGGGCTTCAGCTACAGCTCCGACCTGAGCCAGCACCAGTGGATCCACGCTGGGGAATGGCCCTTCGAGTGTCGGCAACTTTGTGGGAAGAGCTTCAGCCAGGGCTCCACGCTCTTCAGTCATGGCAAGATCCCCACTGGGGAAAAGCCCTACGAGTGTGGGAGTGTGGGAAGAGCTTCAGCAACAGCTCCGGCCTGAGGGCACACTGCCACATCCACTCCGGGGAGAAGCCATATGAGTGTGGGGAGTGTGGGAAGAGCTTCTCACAGAGCCCAGCCTTGACCAGACACCAACGGAGGCACCACTAAGGGAAGCCCTGGGAGTGCCCCGAGTGCGGGAAGAGCTTCGTGCGCTGCTCCAGCTCCATCCTACTGGGAGGATCCACGTTGGATGATCCCCAGTGACCCCCGCTGGGCAGAGCCCTGGCAACCTGTGGTCCTCGTGATCCAAGTTGGGAGGAAGGTGTTGGAGACATTTTTTTCCTTTCTTCTTGTCCTGCTGTGATTCGATTGGTAATACAATCACTCGCTGTACCCTGGCTGGGTTTGTTTTGCCATGCTGGTGCTCAGGGTGGGATCTCTCCCGGTCTTTCTCTGCCCTCCTGATCCTTTCCTTGTATTTCCTGTCCATGTGCAGTTGCAGAGGGCAGGCACAGAGCGGTTTTGGTGGTTCCCAGCACTCTGGCAGAACCAGCTCAACCCCGGGGCTTCCAAAGGACTTTTTGGGGGTTGGCGAGGTATCCCCCCTGGAGGAGGGTGTCCCCCCTTGCTGCAGCCCCAGCGCTCAGCCAAGCAGGGATCGCCCTCACCTGGGGCCGCATTTCTGGGCACACCTGAGCCCCTGGACATCTCCATCCCCATTTTAAGGCTGAGTCCTGGATATCTGGAACCCCATTTTGGAGATTGTTTGGGTTTGCTTGGCCTGGTTTAGGTAGTGGGGCAGCTACAGGTGTGGTTTCTGAGAGAAGCTGCTGGAAGTTTCCTGATGGCTCCAAAGATGGAAGTGCAGCTGCAGAGATTCCCGGGGATACAGAGATCCCCCCACAGCCCCTGGAGGAGCCGGCACCGGAACAGAGGGCTGTGAGCCCATGGCCAGAGGGGCCCCGCTGGAGCAGCCTGTCCTGGCAGGACTGACCCCGGGGCACAGTGACCCACGCTGCAGCAGCTGCAGGGGGCTGTGCCCATGGCAGGGACTCGGGCTGGAGAAGTTCCTGCACAAGTCTGCGGTGGGAGAGAGCCCAGGGTGCAGCAGGGGAACGACTCCTGTCCCTGAGCAGAGGGAGAAGCCCCGGGGATGAACTGAGCACGGCCCCATTCCCTGTCTCCGGCCCTGCCGGGGGAGGAGGTGCAGCTGGAAGGAGGGAGCCCTGGGGAAAGCTGGATTTAAGGGTCTTCACTTACTTCTCCTTATCCTGCTCTGAGATTTTGGAGTTTTCTGACAGAAATCTCTCCCCCTCCCCCACTCATCCACAGGGTTTTGGGGTGGTTTTCCCTTGTTGGGGCAAATGAAAGCCATGCACTGATGGTCCTGATTAGGGGTAGGAGAAGTGAGGCCGCAGGGCTTCCCGCTGAGGCGGAGCCAGCGAAGCCGCAGGGCTGGGAAAGGCGTGTCGGGAGCTGCGGAGAAGTTTGTTTGTGTTGGCAGCTCAATGCCGCCTCGGGCCCGGGCCCGTTCCAGGGCTGTTCCTCAGCTCCGGCTCTGCCCTCAGCCAGCCCGGGGGGCGCCGAGAGCGCGGGCCGAGGCTGTGCCGCCTGCAGAGCCCGGGCCTGGCTGCGATTGGGCGCTGGTGCCGTCAGTCGTGGTTGTGGCGCGCTGATTGGTGGGAGCGGGGCGGAGGCGGGCCTCGTTGTCGGGCTGAGGGCGGCGCCATTGGCGGAAGAGAAGCCTCCCTCTTTCGCCATGGGCTTCCCTTGGGAAACACAGTAGAACTTCTGTGCTTCCATGTCACACACGGCAATTGTTCGAAGAGAAATCTGCCATGGTGACCATCTTCTTTCCATGTCCAGTGCTCTCACCACTGTCCATGGATCCAAACTACTCCTTAAGTTTTTTAAGAATGCTTTTCGCCCAGTTTCAAGACGTGGCCGCCTCTTACTATTTGGGACACTTGTCCCCCCCATTTCAGTCCCCTGGAGCCTGGAGCTCAGGAACGGAGATTCTTTACTGAAAGCTGAGGGTTCACTACACCCTCCCCTCAGTCTCTGTTCTTTCGATTTCTTCTCGCGGCCTTATCATTCCTGGCGTCTGGCTAGCTGCTTCTCTTAAAGTGCAGTCTCTGCATTAACGGAAGAACTCAGCTTTGCTCGTGGCTATATTAGAGAAAAGTCTGGCTTAAAGCTACTCTAATCATCTTTTCTATTTTGGGTGCTCTATTTCTTAGCATTCTTTCACTTACTCAAACTTTTTTCATCTTTCCCCTCCTCCATCTTTTCTCAATTTCTAGCTGAAGAAGATGAGTGTTTTTACAGCTTTTATTGTTTCAACACTAAAAGAGTTAAAAGCACAGCCTGTTCTGGCAGCGGCTGGGCACCTTGCCCACCCCTTCTCTTCCCGACCGCTTTATCCTTCTCTCCAGGAAGGCTGCCCAAACTATCTCAGAAACTCCTCCACCCCTGCATCTTACAAGGCTCCGGCTTTCCCTCTCTCAAGCTGCATAGCCCCCCCTCCCCCACCCAGACACAGCTGGGGGGGGAGAGGATCCGATCCGCTCACCTGCCGGACTCCAAAGAAGAAGTCTCTCTAAGAGTGCTCTGCTTTTAACCCCTGTGTGTTCTCAGAGGCGTATCCAAGTCCCCAGTAGCCACACTAGGTGCCAATTTAGAATTTAGCCACTGATTAGTTTGACTATAACTTCCCAAAACACTGGGTGACAAATTCAGGAAGTCTCTCCCGTGGGTGGTCGCTCTGTTATCAGTCCCTCCGGCGCTGGGAAAGGCTGCCCAGAGCAGCCCCGGGGCCACAAAGTGCGAGCTCTCGGTGCTCCCCGGGTCCCGCTCCGGAGCGGGTTCCAACGGTTCCAAAAAAAGGGAAAGAAAACCAGTGCAGGGAAACTTCTCTGCCTCAGCTAGCTAAACTAAAAAGCAAAGGAGTGCCGTGTTCTGCCCCGTCCGTGCCCACACATGACACTGGAGTTCTGTGCTGCAGCAGAAGGTGGAGGAGTGAGAGCAGGCTGATAACAAAACTCCGTGCTTCTTCTTCTCCCTGCCTTCGCTCTCAGAGCCACTCTTGAAGGCACAGAATATGATATCCAGAATAAAGAGAAGGCACAAACAGACTGGGGATACAAGCATGGCAACATCACCCGAGGACAAGCAGAGAATCAGGGGAGAAGAGACCCCCACCCCCTCAGCAGGAGGGCAGCCAGGGATACAGGCGGAGCTCTGAGCCGGTGGAGAAGCTTCAGGCTGGGGAGAAGCCGCACAAGTGTTTGCACTGTGGGAAGGGCTTCAGCTACAGCTCCGACCTGAGCCAGCACCAGTGGATCCACGCTGGGGAATGGCCCTTCGAGTGTCGGCAACTTTGTGGGAAGAGCTTCAGCCAGGGCTCCACCCTCTTCAAACATCTCATGATCCCCAGATTTTCTGGGCAAAATAAGCCGGAAAAAGGAGGTTAACAGAGGATTAAACCTTAAAAACAGTAGCCTGTTGCATATTCATACACCTCATACGTGATTCATAAATTCCATTCAAACAAAGGATTCTGTCTGGTCAGTGTCAACTTCTTCATCTTAATCCTGAAGGCATCTTCAGGGCTGAGGAAGGAGGGAGGGAAGAAGTTACTTTCTTCTGAGAATGGAACAATAAATTCATTTTCTCTGAAATATTTAGGTGTCCTGTGGCTGCTATCTGGTGCGAGTACCTCATTCCTTTTCTTTAAAAAAAAAATCCCACATACACAGTATCTATTTTAACTTTGTGTTATAAGCTAAAAGTATATTTAGCACGCTACATAAAAATTAATACAGCATAACTTTCTAACACAACAAATATAATATTCATTTTAATCTTTGCGAAAAGTGAATAATAAAATACGCATTTTTAACAAAAGCGATGCCCTGATGCTCCTGATTAGGGGTAGGAGAAGCGAGGCTGCAGGGCTTCCCGCTGGGCGTTCCCTCAGGAGCCAGGGCTGCATCAATTGACCCATTTTTTCTAATAAATCACCACATACTTGGATTCCCAACTGATTTCTTTAAACCTGTGGTAGAGAAAAAGCCCCATTGCCGTAATGCACCCTGTATAACATAGACAGTGACAGCTCATGTTGGAGTGGGCACAGGGATGATTCCCCCCCATTTATTTTAGTAAATTTTTCCCACCATTCTCCATTTGCTGTTTCTCTTTGCAGCTGAACCCATTTCTGTTGCAGTCAGATATCCTCAGCATGGGCTCTGCCTTGAGCTGTGCAAATTCCATCAGTGCAAGCAGGCAGAGCTTGGGGTGAGGGGCAGAGGGAATCAGCCCAATTCCTGCCCCAGGCAAGAGACCCGGGTCCATTGTCCACACTTTGCCCCAGCAGTGTTCATTTGCATTTCTAAAGCTCCTCTCCTGCCTGCCTGAAACTGAACCTTGTGTTCCAGTGCAGCAGTCTGGTAACTCCTGCGTTCCCTCCCCTCCACTGCTTTTATTTTTCTGCTTTTTTAAAACAATATTCTGTTAACTGTTTACAAGTTAAACGGTCACCTTTAAAGCTCTTTCAGGTTTTTAAAGTGCAGCCTAAAGTGAATATCGAAGAACCCATACCAAAATTTTTGCATCCCTAATGGCACCAGACACACATACACAAAAACCACCAAAGGAACAAAAATTTCTGCTACTTCTCCTAAGAATGAAAATTGATTCTTACACCCCTGGCCCAAACCTAACTGACAATATAAAAGTAGGATTGTTAGGAAAAAAACATTCTCATGTTGTAATCTTAGGAGTGAATTTGGAGGAAGAACAAAAACGCTCCAACAATATTTTTAATGTTAGAAAATCAAGGCATTACTTGATTCTGGCCGGGATGTGCAACAGAAATCACTTCATCCACACACACAGCCCAGGTGTGAAGACAAAATCATTTTATGACATATGGGTTTTACTTGATTTTCCCTAAACTTTATATGGTTTGACCCAATACAAATCCATTGGTTTCATGTTCATTGGTTCTTGGGTCTTTCTTAGCTATTAGACCTGGATGTCTTCCCCTCTGCTGTT
>NW_024511879.1:0-472 GCF_017590135.1 Pyrgilauda ruficollis
CCCCCCAAGAACGCCCCCAACTCAAATCCGGTTCCACCTCTTTATTGCACCCCCACTTTTGGGGTCACTCAGGTTCGGGGTCCCCAGCTTTGGGGTTCTCCCCGTTTTGGGGGGTCCCCGATTTTGGGGGGTCTCCACGGGCTTGAGTTGGGCGCTCCAGGGTTTGGGGTGTCCCGGTTTGGGGCGTCCCCATTTTTGGGGTGCAGTTTGGAGGCTGTGTCCATTTTGGGGTGCCGTTTTTGGGGCTGTGCCTCTTCTCGGGTCCGTCCCCATTACTGGGGTGCGGTTTTGGATCCATGCCCGTTTTGGGGTGCGGTTTTGGGGCTGTGTCCGTTTTTGGGGTGCTGTTTATGAGGATGTGTCCGTTTTTGGGGTGCTGTTTTTGAGGCTGTGTCCGTTTTTGGGGCGCTGTTTCGGGGCCGTGCTGTTTTTGAGGACGTGTCCATTTTTGGGGTGCCGTTCTGGGGTCTGT
>NW_024511880.1:0-472 GCF_017590135.1 Pyrgilauda ruficollis
TTTTTTCCAGCCACCCAGTAATAGGAAGACCCCTACCAAGGACAGCATTAGAAGTCTCCAGCTTTTTGAAGACCCCGAGATGCCTCTGCACTGCACTTACACCTGTGGGTATGAAGCACGTGTGTGAGAAAATGCTTCTCCTCTTTCCTTCTCAAGGAAGGTCTCAAAATCAGATTAACCCCATAGCAGGGTAATGAGTCAGGATCTACAGGGGCTAAATCCACAGTCCTTCAAGGAACAGGGATTTCAAGCAAAGCCTACACATGGTCTGCATACAGTTTTCATTGACTTTGTGTTCTTGTAGCTGTTTCCCTACCATAGCCTGAATTTCCATTTACTGTGACAATCCTTGTTCTCAGCTTTTCCAGGTTTCCATATAAATTCCCATCCTATTTTAAATATGATATTGAGATATTGTCATACATCATTTACCTTAATTTTGTCTCTCCAGCTACTGATTTTTCCTTTCTTC
>NW_024511881.1:0-472 GCF_017590135.1 Pyrgilauda ruficollis
TTTCTGCCCCAAATTTTCCCGGAATTTCCAAAATTTTTCGGGAATTTTTTGGGGGGAATTTTTCAGAAAATTTTATTTAATTTTTGGGGGTTTTTTTAGGTTTTTTTTCCCCAATTTTTTTTTGCATATTTTGGGCATTTCTGCCCCGATTTTTCCTGGAATTTTTTTGGGCTGCTCCGAAATTTTTTGGGAATTTTTGGGGAATTTTTTTGGGGGAATTTTTCAGAAAATTTGGGTTAAATTTGGGGTTTTTTTTAATGTTTTTTCCCCTTTTTTTTTGCATTTTTGGGGCTGTTTTGGGCATTCCTGCCCCGATTTCTCCCGGGTTTTTTTTTGGGAATCTCCAATAAATTCTTCTGGCATTTTTTGGGAATTTTTTGGGAATTTTTTGGAGAATTTTTCAGAAAACCTGGTTAAATTTGGGGGTTTTTTAAATGTTTTTTCGCAATTTTTTTGCATTTTTGGGGCTGTT
>NW_024511882.1:0-472 GCF_017590135.1 Pyrgilauda ruficollis
TCCCCTTTTTTCTGCCATTTTGTTCCCTTTTTCCGCCATTTTGTTCCCATTTATGCCATTTTGTTTCCGCCATTTTGTTTCCATTTCCACCATTTTGTTCCCATTTTCCGCCATTTTATTTCCAATTTTTTCCCCATTTTTTCCTCATTTTCCCCCATTTTTATCCCCATTTATTCCCCAATTTTTCTCCCTTTTTTCCCTAATTTTTCTCCAATTTTTCCCCAATATTTTCCAATTTTTTCCCCATTTTTCTCCAATTTTTCCCCATTTTTTCCCAATTTTTTCCTAATTTTTCCCCATTTCCCCCTATTTTATTCCATTTTTCCCCCTAATTTTCCTCCATTTTCCCCATTTTTTCCTAATTTTTCCCCATTTTATTCCAATTTTTTCCCCTTTTTTCTGCCATTTTTTCCATTTTCCCACCATTTTTCCCGCCAATTTTCTTCCATTTTGTTCCCATTTTCCGCCATTT
>NW_024511883.1:0-472 GCF_017590135.1 Pyrgilauda ruficollis
TGGTGCAGCCCATGGTGAGGCAGCTGTAGGCAGCTGAGGAGGGTCCTTCCCAGGTTGCATGTGGATCTCTGCATCCACATTGCCCTCCAAGGGCTGCAGTGTCTGTTCATGAAAGACTGAATCCCATGTAAGGGAGCACTTGGGAGCAGTTCATTAAGAACTTCATCCTGTGGGAAGGATCCATCCACCTGGAAGAAGTTAATGGAGGACTTTCATCACCTCCATGAAGAAGGGACCCCATTCTGGAAGAGGGAGTGTGGGTAGTCCTACCCTGAGAAGAAAGGATTAGCAGAGACAATATGTGATGAACTGAATATAATCCCCATTCCTCATCTCTCTGTGTTGCCAGAGGAAGGAGGTAGAGAATGCAGAAGTGAAGTTGAACCCAGGAAGAAGGAGTGGTACAAAGGATGCTGGTTTTAAGATTTGGGTTTTATTTTCTCTTCAGCCTACTCTGATTTGATTGGTAATA
>NW_024511884.1:0-472 GCF_017590135.1 Pyrgilauda ruficollis
TATTTTGGGTGTTTTTTGGGTTTTTTTTGTCTCCCTGACCCCATTTCGAGGATCCCTGACCCCATTTTTGGGGTATTTTCGGTGGGTTTTTTGGGTCCCTAACCCATTTTTTGGGTATTTTGGGTGTTTTTTGGGTTTTTTTGTCTCCCTGACCCCATTCCGGGGGTCCCTGACACCATTTTGGTGGTCCCCAACCCCATTTTTGGGGTATTTTGGATGTTTTTTGGGTTTCTTTGTTCCCTGACCCATTTTTGGGGTATTTTGGGTGGGGTTTTTTTGTGTCCCTAATCAATTTTTGGGGTATTTTGGGCGGGATTTTGGGTTTTTTTTGTATCCCTGACCCCATTTTGGGGGTCCCCGACCCTTTTTTTGGGGTATTTTGGGTGTTTTTTGGGGTTTCTTTGTTCCCTGACCCATTTTTGGGATATTTTGGGTGTTTTTTGGTTTTTTTTGTCTCCCTAACCCCATTTCG
>NW_024511885.1:0-472 GCF_017590135.1 Pyrgilauda ruficollis
TTTATTACAGTGCTGGAGACATGCTGGAAATTTTTTGCCATGAGCATGTCCCATGAGACACAGTTCCCTGGGGTTTAAATACATTGTCACACTTCGGATTTCCTTACAGCTCCTCCCAGAGTCTGCCCAGCCATTACATCCATGGTGTCTTCTCCGATATTGTCTTGGTGTGTAGCAGGGCTGCCATATTATGTCCTTTACCCATTATTATTTTGATTAGGAGGCTTTGTTACTTCATCAGAGGGTCTTTGTTATTGTCTTCATCACCTGCCCTCTGGATGACCCTTTCATGTTGGCAGCTCCCAGCACGTGTAATTCACTTCTGCTGACCCCTAATTTTTTATTTTACTGTACTAAGTCACTGCTGAGATGCATTTACCTTAAGTTAAAGATAACCCAGAACTCCTCTTACCTAAGCAATTTCCTATTGGATTTGCTTCCAAAAAACAAACCTCTATTCATTAAGTTTTCT
>NW_024511886.1:0-472 GCF_017590135.1 Pyrgilauda ruficollis
CGGGACTGATCGATCCTGGGGGTCCCCGGGCCCGGGTCTGACCCGTCCCCCCGTCCCTCTCCCGCAGCCGCCCGCGCTGCGCCCCTGACCGGAGCCAGCGACCCCCGCGGGATGGAGCCGGGACCCCCCGAGGGGAATAAAGGGGCTGGGGGGATTCGGGCTCGGCTCTGGTGATGGAGGGGCTCGCCTGGGCGTGGGATGGTGGGAGGGGGTGGCACCTGTGCCGCGGGGACAGTGGCGTCCCTCGGGCTGCGGTCCCGTGTCCGGGCGGGGTTTGTGTCCCCAGAGGGATGGCGTGTCCCCTGGGGGGCAGGGGTGGCGGTCCTTGGGACACGGCTCGGGAATTCGTGTCCCGTGGGGGCGGGTGCCGAGTTTGGGGGGCCGTGTCCCGTGGGCGGTGGGTTCCCCGTTCCTCAGGGATCCGCCTCCGTGTCCGGCGGGGGGTCTGTGTCCCTGTCCTGTGTCCCTGTCC
>NW_024511887.1:0-472 GCF_017590135.1 Pyrgilauda ruficollis
ATTATTATTATTATATTAAATAATATAATAATATATTGTCGTAAAATAATAAATTAGCCATCTGAGAACATGGAGTCAGCTTCATCATTCCTTCCTTTTCCTGGGAACCCTGCAAATACAATGTGGGTGGGAATGCTGAGTCCCTCCTCCATGGCAGGGAGTTTTGGGGTGGAATGATGCAATCCTGTGAGTCTTGGGGCGTTTTGGGAGTGCTTGGTGGTCTCAGTCCTTGCAGCTGCTGTGAAAAACACGCTCACTGTCCTGTGAAAATTAAAAAAAAAGTTTAATAAAGGAAAATAGGACACAAAGTGAAGCAAGAGCCAAGAGCACACCTTTACCTTCAGGGATACCCCTTAAATACCTCTTCCATTACATCATCCTGTTGCATATTCATAGCCCCTTATGCATAATAAACTTTTCTCCAAACTCGTTTACATATCCCAATAATTGTTTAGCACGGCTCCTCCTTGGA
>NW_024511888.1:0-472 GCF_017590135.1 Pyrgilauda ruficollis
TTTTTGGGGGGGTTTTGGGGATGTTAGGGGCGTTTTTTTGGGATTTTTTGGGGATTTTTTTGGGGGTTTTAATGGTTTTTTCTTTGGGTTCATCGAGGCCAACACTCAGCCCAAAAATCTGGGAATTCTTTGGGAATTTTGGGAATTTTTAAGGATCTTTTTAGGGGATTTTTGGTCTTTTCCTTGGGTTCATCGAGGCCACTGATCAGTCTGGGAATTTTTGGGATTTTTGGGGAATTTTTGGGAATTTTTTGGGGGGATTTTGGGGGAATTTTTGGGGGGTTTTTAGGGGATTTTGGGTTATAGAGGGGGGATTTTTTGGGTTATTTTGGGGGGATTTTTGGGTTATTTTTGGGGTTATTTTGGGAGAATTTTGGGGGATTTTAGGTTATTTTTTGGGGTCTTTTTTGGGGGGATTTTTTTTTAATTTTGAGGATTTTTTTGGTTATTTTGAGGGATTTTTTCGGGATTT
>NW_024511889.1:0-3193 GCF_017590135.1 Pyrgilauda ruficollis
AGCGGCAGCGGGATGTTGGCCATGATGAAGAGCAGGAACGGCGTGATCTCGGGGATGTTGCTGGTCAGCGTGTAGGCGATCGACTTCTTCAGGTTGTCAAAAATCAACCTCCCTGCTCACGGGGACCGACACCCAGCGTCAGCGGCGCCCCCAAAACCGCCCGCTTTCACCCCAAAACAACCCGACCCCGACCTTCCTCGACGCCGGTGACGATGGAGGCGAAGTTGTCGTCCAGCAGGATCATGTCGGCCGCGTTCTTGGCGGCGTCGGAGCCGGCGATGCCCATGGCCACGCCGATGTCGGCCTTCTTCAGCGCCGGCGAGTCGTTGACGCCGTCGCCCGTCACCGCCACGATGGCGCCCTGGGGAAAAATGGCGGGATTTGGGGGCGAGAATTGGGAAAAATTGGATTTGGGGATGTTGGGGGACATTGGGGGGATTGGGGACATCAGGGACGTTGGGGACGTTGGTGACGTTTGGAAAAAAAATGGCGAAATTTAGGGAAAAATTGGAAAAAATTAGATTTGGGGACATTTGGGACATTGGGGACATTGGGGACATTGAGGACATTGGGGGACGTTGAGGGGATTGGGGACATTTGGGATGGGAAAAACCCAAAAATTGGGAAAAGTCGGAAAAAACAAAAAAAATTGGGTGAAAAATGGGCGAAAAATGGGGAAAAAATGAGGGAAAAGGGGGGAAATATTGGGGAAAATATTGGGGAAAATATTGGGGAAAAACGGGGACATTGGGGACATTGGGGACATGGAGAAAAAATGGGGAAATTTGGGGAAATTAGGGAAAAATGGGAAAAAACCCCAAAATTGGCAAAAATCGGGAAAAACAAAAAAAAAATTGGGGGAAAAACGGGCGAAAAATGGGAAAAAAATGGGGGAAAATGGGGAAAATATTGGGGAAAAACGGGGACATTGGGGACATTGGGGACATGGAGAAAAAATGGGGAAATTTGGGGAAATTAGGGGAAAAAATGGGAAAAAAACCCAAAATTGGGAAAAATCAGGAAAAACAAAAAAGAAATTTGGTGAAAAATGAGCGAAAAATGGGGAAAAAATGGGGGAAAATGGGAAAGTGTTGGGGGAAAATGGGGGACATTGGGGACATTGAGAAAAATTGGGAATTTGGGGGAAAAAACGGAAAAAAAACCCAAAATTGGGAAAAATCAGGAAAAACAAAAAAGAAATTTGGTGAAAAATGAGCGAAAAATGGGGAAAAAATGGGGGAAAATGGGAAAGTGTTGGGGGAAAATGGGGGACATTGGGGACATTGAGAAAAAATGGGGAATTTGGGGGAAAAAACGGAAAAAAAACCCAAAATTGGGAAAAATCAGGAAAAACAAAAAAGAAATTTGGTGAAAAATGAGCGAAAAATGGGGAAAAAATGGGGGAAAATGGGAAAGTGTTGGGGGAAAATGGGGGACATTGGGGACATTGAGAAAAAATGGGGAATTTGGGGGAAAAAACGGAAAAAAAACCCAAAATTGGGTGGAAATCAGTGGAAAAAATGGGAAAAAATGGAGGGAAATGGGGAGGGGGGACGGGGCAATTTTTGGGGACATTTGGGGACATTTGGGGGGGTCACTTTCGGGTCCCAGGATCACTTTTGGGGTCCCAGGGTCAGTTTTGAGGTGCGGGGTCACTTTCGGGTCCCAGGATCACTTTTGGGGTCCCAGGGCAGTTTTGGGGTGCCGGGTCAGTTTTGGGGTCCCGTTTTGGGGTCCCAGGGTCAGTTTTGGGATCCCGGGTCGGTTTCGGGGTGCGGGGTCAGTTTTGGGGTCCCGTTTTGGGGTCCCAGGGGCAGTTTTGGGGTGCGGGGTCAGTTTTGGGGTCCCGGGTCAGTTTTGGGGTCCCGTTTTGGGGTCCTGGATCACTTTTGGGGTGCGGGGTCAGTTTTGGGGTCCCGGGTCAGTTTTGGGGTCCCACCTGGCGCTGGCAGCCCTCGACGATGATGAGTTTCTGCTGGGGCGAGGTGCGCGCGAAGACGATCTCGGTGTGGTTCTGCAGGATCTCGTCGATCTGCTCCGAGCTCATGTCCTTCAGGTCCGTGCCGTGGATCACGCACGCCTTGGCGTCCCTGCGGGCCCGAAAACGGCCGGATTTACCCCAAAAATGAAGTGGGACCCGGAAAGGGCTCGGGAGCCCCGAAAACGGCAGGATTTACACAAAAAACGATGGGATTTACACCAAAAATGATGGGATTTGCACCAAAAACAAGGGGATTTATACCAAAAACAAAACAGGAACCCTAAACCGCCAGGATTTGTCCCAAAAAGATGGGATTTACCCCAAAAACGACGGGATTTACCCCGAAAACAGCACAGAAACCAAGAATCGGCTCAGGAGCCCCGAAAACGGCCGGGTTCACCCGAAAAACGAAGCGGGAACCCGGAAACGGCTCGGGAGCCCTGAAAATGGTGGGGTTTACACCAAAAATGGCAGGATTTACACCAAAAATGATGGGATTTACCCCAAAAACAGCAGGATTTATCACAAAAACAGCACAGGAACCACAAAAAATGGCTGAGAAACCCCAAAAGTGGCACAGAGACCCCAAGAGTGGGTGGGGCACCACAAAAGCTCACCTGGGGTCACCTGGGGCTCACCTGGGGTTCCCCTGGCTCACAGGTGTGTTCAGGTGTGTCTCACCTGTCCGTGTCTCACCTGGGGTTCACCTGGCTCACAGGTATGTTCAGCCGTGTCTCACCTGGCTCACCTGGGGTTCACCTGGCTCACAGGTGTGTTCAGGTGTGTCTCACCTGGCTCACCTGGGGTTCACCTGGCTCACCTGGGGTTCACCTGGCTCACAGGTATGTTCAGGTGTGTCTCACCTGGCTCACCTGGGGTTCACCTGGCTCACAGGTGTGTTCAGGTGTGTCTCACCTGGCTCACCTGGGGTTCACCTGGCTCACAGGTATGTTCAGCCGTGTCTCACCTGTCCGTGTCTCACCTGGGGTTCACCTGGCTGACAGGTATGTTCAGCCGCGCCGCGATGTCCTCCACGGTCTCGTTGCCCTCGGAGATGATGCCGACGCCCTTGGCGATGGCCTTGGCCGTGATCGGGTGGTCCCCGGTCACCATGATCACCTGGGCAGGGGGATCCGGGGTCACGCCGGGCTCGGGGAGGGGTCCCGGGGGGTTTGGGGGAGATTTGGGGCGTTTTGGGGGGGATTTTGGGGG
>NW_024511889.1:3521-6233 GCF_017590135.1 Pyrgilauda ruficollis
CGGACGGAATGTGGGGGGGATTTTGGGGGTCGCAGGGGTCTGGGAGACTTGGGAAGGGGTCCTGAGGTGGTTTGGGGAGAGACTTTAGCGACTTGGGAGAGATTTTGGGGTGATTTGGGGAGGATTTGGGCACCAAAACTGCCGAGAGCACAGGGATGCGGTGGGGAAGCTCTGGGGAAACTCGGGGTGGGTTTGGGGGTCCCGGGCGGAATCTGGGGGGGATTTTGGGGGTCCCGGAGAATTGAGGGGCCTTAGGAGGTTCGGGAATATTTGGGAAGGGGTCCTGAGGGGGCTTGGGGAGGATTTTGAGGGGATTTGGGGAGGATTTTGGAAGAATTTGTGCTCCAACACCGCAGCCCTGCGGGGAAGCTCCGGGGAAACGCGGGGAGGGTTTGGGGGTCCCGGGCGGAATTTGGGGGAGATTTTGGGGGTCCCGGAGGTCTGGGAGACTTGGGAGGGGGTCCTGAGGTAGTTTTGGGAGAGATTTTGGGGAGGATTTTGGAAGAATTTGTGCTCCAACACCGCAGCCCTGCCGGGAAGCTCCGGGGAAACTTGGGGTGGGTTTGGGGGTCCCGGGCAGAATTTGGGGGGGATTTTGGGGGTCCCGGGGGTCGAGAATATTTGGGAGGGGGTCCTGAGATGGCTTGGGAGAGATTTGGGGGATTGGGAGAGATTTTGGGGAGGATTTTGGAAGAATTTGCGTTCCAACACCGCAGCTCTGCGGGGAAGCTCCGGGGAAACGCGGGGTGGGTTTGGGGGTCCCGGGCAGAATTTGGGGGGGATTTTGGGGGTCGCACCTTGATGCCGGCGCTGCGGCACTTGCCGACGGCGTCGGGCACGGCGGCGCGGGGCGGGTCGATCATGGACATGAGCCCCACGAAGCAGAGGTTGTCGGTGGCGAAGTTGACGTCGTCGCAGTCGAAGGCGAAGCCCTTGGGGTACTGCTCCTCGGGCAGGTAGAAGTGGCAGAAACCTGCGCGGGGAGACCCCCAAAATCCTCAAAATTTACCCCGAAAATCCTCAAAAAGTTCTCAGTGGAGACACAAAAAATCGCGAAATCCTGGAGTCCCGAAATCACCCAAAATCACATTGAGATCACTGAAAAATCCTCCTGAAATCACTCTGAAATAACCCCGAAATAACCCTGAAATCACCCCAAAAATCTCCCCAAAATCACCCTGAAATCGCTCAAAAATCCTCGGAAATCACCCTGAAATAACCCCGAAATCACCCCAAAAATCCTCAGTGGAGACGCAAAAAATCGCGAAATCCTGGAGTCCCAAAATCACCCAAAATCACCCTGAAATCGCTCAAAAATCCTCGGAAATCACCCTGAAATAACCCTGAAATCACCCCAAAAATCACCCCAAAATCAACCCAAAAATCACCCCAAAAATCACCCCAAAATCACACTGAAATAACTCCAAAATCACCCCAAAAATCCTCAGTGGAGACGCAAAAAATTGCAAAATCCTGGAGTCCCAAAATCGCCTAAAATCACCCTGAAATCGCTCCAAAATCACCCCAAAAATCACCCCAAAATCACCCCAAAAATCATCCCAAAATCACCCTGAAATCACCTTGAAATAACCCCGAAATCACCCCAAAAATCACCCCAAAATCACCCCAAAATCATCCTGAAATAACTCCAAAATCACCCTGAAATCACTCATAAATCCTCTGAAATCACCCTGAAATCACGCCGAAATCACCCCAAAAATCATCCAAAAATCACCCCAAAATTATCCTGAAATCACTCCAAAATCACCCCAAAAATCCTCAGTGGAGATGCAAAAAATCGCAAAATCCTGGAGTCCTGAAATCGCCCAAAATCACCCTGAAATCACCCCGAAATCACCCCAAAAATCACCCTGAAATCGCTCCAAAATCACCCCAAAAATCACCCCAAAAATCACCCCAAAATCACCCTGAAATAACCCCAAAAATCACCCCAAAAATCCTCAGTGGAGACGCAAAAAATCGCAAAATCCTGGAGTCCCAAAATCGCCTAAAATCACCCTGAAATCGCTCCAAAATCACCCCAAAAATCACCCCAAAATCACCCCAAAAATCATCCCAAAATCACCCTGAAATCACCTTGAAATAACCCCGAAATCACCCCAAAAATCACCCCAAAATCACCCCAAAATCATCCTGAAATAACTCCAAAATCACCCTGAAATCACTCATAAATCCTCTGAAATCACCCTGAAATCACGCCGAAATCACCCCAAAAATCATCCAAAAATCACCCCAAAATTATCCTGAAATCACTCCAAAATCACCCCAAAAATCCTCAGTGGAGACGCAAAAAATTGCAAAATCCTGGAGTCCCAAAATCACCCAAAATCACCCTGAAATAACTCCAAAATCCTCTGAAATCACCCTGAAATAACCCCAAAATCAACCCTGAAATAACCCTGAAATAACCCCAAAAATAACCCTGAGATCACCCCAAAATCACCCCAAAAACGGACCATGGAGACACAAAAAAATCCCTGAGATCCCGGAGCCCCAAAATCCCTAAAAACACCCCAAAAAACCCCAAAAAACTCAACAAAACCCTCAAGGAAACCCCAAAAATTTTTACAAAACCACAAAAAAAACCCCAAAAAATCGAAAAAAAATCGAAAAAAATCGAAAAAAAATTGAAAAAAAATCGGAAAAAAATCAGAAAAAATTCCCAAAAAACCCAAAATCCCGATTTTTTGC
>NW_024511890.1:0-472 GCF_017590135.1 Pyrgilauda ruficollis
AAAATTAAATTTTAAATTTAATTTTAAAGAATCTTAAACATTAAAAAAATAAATAAATTCACAAGCTCTGAGTCTCCCCCACCAAAGCAGTGAAGGATTAACCACCCTGCAGCCCAGCAGAGCCAGGAGCCACCCAGGGCAGGGAATTCTGAGCAAGAGCTCCCTCAGCAACAGAATAACTCCCTTGGCTGTGCCCTGGCGTGGCCTCTGCGGCAAGGTCAGTGTCCCTGTCCCCAGCAGAAAGCCACTGAGTCAGCAGGACAGGCAGGGCTGGGGATCAGGGACAGCCTGGGCTCAGCCCCGCGTCCCCTCCTGGCGCTGCTCACCTTGGCCAGAGCCCAGAGCCACGCCAGGGACACCCGAGCTGGACTGGGGTCAAGGGGACACGGCTGGGGACAGCAGCTGAGCTGTCCTGCACGGCTGTCACCTCTCTGGCACTGTGTCACCTCTCCTGCAGGGCTGTCCCTCTCCT
>NW_024511891.1:0-472 GCF_017590135.1 Pyrgilauda ruficollis
AACAGAACACAAGAAAAACACATCAGCACTGTGAAGGAGAAATTAAAAGAGCCACCACACCCCTATTTTGCAGAATTTTAAGGTACTTGGAACATTTTTTTTTTAAAACTGTGGGAACAGAAGAACTTATGCTGGTGATCTAAACTAAATTGGCTAAACTAAATCCATGGTGATTTAGTTTATCTGGCAGCTGCTTGCAAGAGTTAGAATTGTAAGAAATCCAGTTAAAAATAAGCAACTGCTCAGTAAAGGAATATGTCAGGGCATACAGGTGACAGGAGAAGTTTGGAACAGCTAAACCTGTCATTCACACCCAACAGAGGGGCAGTACTTGGGGACACCAAAACGAGCCTGAGCCAGTAAAAAGGTCATAGAAATTGCTGAACAGAGAGTTATACATTTTGTGTGATAGGCTGATACTTGAGAGAGAGAGGAAAAAAAAAACAACAAAGCAACCCCAACAGATTTGAGT
>NW_024511892.1:0-472 GCF_017590135.1 Pyrgilauda ruficollis
TGAGCCATTAAAAAAGTCCCACTATCCAGTACATTTACCTGTCCTCTAAATTAGGAGACTTTTCAACACAGAAGTTTAAAAGTGGAAACACTTTTAGTTTCCTAAGTCTGGATTTACACTATTTTTTTACTGTTTTCATGCCCAGAAGTGCACGTTCCAAAAGGTGTGAATGTGTCCTTGAGTGACACAGGATTCACTCAATACAGCCCTTACCAAATGCTCACCAGTATTTTGGGAAAAAGAAAAGTCGCAGGTGAAAAGAACAGAAACAATCACAAGCAATTATCTTTTATAACCTGATAAGAGTCTCTAGAATTCGTCAGATCATTAGAGAACTATTTTGTTCTGGAGGGCATCTACCAACACAGCAAAGAAGCAACACAACTGCTAACCCACATCATGATTATTAATACATGCCATGGCATAAACATGGCACATTCTGAGAAAGAACTGTCATCAGAACCTACTGTAG
>NW_024511893.1:0-472 GCF_017590135.1 Pyrgilauda ruficollis
CCTGGCAGAATTTAGCTCCAGTCCACATTCAAGGGGACATTTACACTGGCTCCTTCCAGGAGACACCAAGTCCTTCAAAGGACCCCAAGTACATTTTCAAGAAGGGAAGTTTCAGTGGCAGAGGAGAAGTTAGGCTGTAAGAATCTATAAAATAACAGAATTTTACTTTCTTACCTTTCTACACCGTATTAATTGAAGTGTTTGAAAGACAGGAGTTAATTATTCAACACGAACCTGTCACTTCTTCAGCAGCTTGGCCAAGCCTTTCTGGGCAGCACGGGTCTGTGCATGTCTGGGACTGTCTTACGTGAACCGATGTCTCACCGTCTCCCAGCTATTCAGAGCCTGCATACCTTTGTCCACAAATGATTTTAAGAAAATAAGGAGCGGGTTATCCCGGGAATTTCCCACGGGATTTTCAACGTGCTCCCTCGCGGTGGAAGCGGGGACACAAACACACACACACACACAC
>NW_024511894.1:0-472 GCF_017590135.1 Pyrgilauda ruficollis
TATTTTTGGGGTTTTTATTTTTTTGGTTTTTTTGGGGTTTTTAGAGGGTTTTTGGGGTTTTTATTTTTTGGGGTTTTTTAGGAGGTTTTTTGGGGATTTTTTGGTGGTTTTTTGGGGGGTTTTTTGGGGTTTTTTGGGGCGCTGATGACGATGATGATGACGATGATGATGATGATGATGATGATGACGATGATGATGATGGTGACCCCCCCAGGGGACCTGGAGGCCGTCAGGGCCACGCTGCTCACCTGGGCAGGTGTCAGTTTTGGGGTTTTTTAGGGATTTTTTGGGTTTTTTTGAGTTTTTTTGGGTTTTTTTGGGGTTTTTTGGGGCGATGATGATGACGATGATGACGATGATGATGATGGTGACCCCCCAGGTGACCTGGAGGCCGTCAGGGCCACACTGCTCACCTGGGCAGGTGTCAGTTTTGGGGTTTTTCAGGGATTTTTTGGGTTTTTTTGAGGGTTTT
>NW_024511895.1:0-472 GCF_017590135.1 Pyrgilauda ruficollis
TTATTTGCAATTGTTATTATTGCAATTATTATTGTCTTTTCTAATCACTTTCAAAATCTGAGTACTGTCTGTGGTGTTCCACAGTTTCAAACTGAGCCTAAATGTTTCCTAAAATATCTTCTCTCCCAGCTTGCTCTGGCAATCCATGAAGCAGCAGAGCCCAGCTATTTTAAAACTGCTAAACCCATCCTTTTTATTCCAACAAAGTCACTTGAAACTTACTGTTTCAGTTTTCAACCCATTTATAAATCCCTTTCAAAAAAGGTTTGGAAGAATTTAAGCCAACATTACGTGGTAACTCCTCCCTTTTCCTTAACATCCCAACTAATGTTGTACCTGACTGCTCACTAGCAGCTGTTTTATTTTCTTACAGAAAAGGACAGACACAAACCTGGAAAATAATGTTATAGGCAGGTGATCCAACACCTTATCTACATGCAGATTGGTAATATTAATTTGTGAATGAATATTA
>NW_024511896.1:0-472 GCF_017590135.1 Pyrgilauda ruficollis
GCAGAGTTGAAATAGCCAGAAGGCTATGTCTAGCACCCCTCGTAGGATCATTTCAATGTGATTTTCTCAGCCCATTGTGGTATTATTTCTGTAGCATAAGAGCAATCTCGAAGCCAACAGCTAGACCAGCTGAGATTATGGGAATAAGAAAAAGGAGACATTTTTCTCCCTTCCTCCCTTTCTCCTGTCCCATAGTGACCAGGGCTCCAGGTGGAACCATAGCAGCCCTGTTTCTGATACACCATTTCACAGGATGTTCCAACAACACCCATGTGTAGACCAGCACCAAACTCACTACAGGGAAAAGACTTCTGTGTGCGTGCACCTGTTGCATCTGTTCCTGAATTGTGCTCTCTACACTGTCACCACACATGGAGACCCATCCTGGAACATCTGAGGTTTACTAATTACATGCATAATAAAGTAAAGGCTACTAAATAAATATAAATAATAATAGTAATAATAATAATAA
>NW_024511897.1:0-472 GCF_017590135.1 Pyrgilauda ruficollis
CCTGGGCTCAGGGGCAGAGGGGCAGAACCCCCCCTCCTTTCCTGCTGGGAAAGGGGCATGGGGGGTTGTGGGACCCCAGTGCAGGTGGCCAGAGCACGTGCAGCCTTTCCCAGCACCTCAGGATTCCCTCCAGGCAGTTCCCCCCACGCTGTGTCTGTGCTGGGGCCCCACCAGGTGCACAGGGATTGCTCAGTGCCCCCTCCCCAGCCTGTCCAGCTCCCTCTGGGTGTCCCATCCCATCCCAGTCCCTCTGGGTGCCCCATTCCATCCATCCCATCCCATCCCACCCCATCCCATCCCGATCCCTCAGGATGCCCCATCCCATCCCATCCAGGTCCCTCTGGGTGCCCCATTCCATCCCATCCCATCCCACCCCATCCCACCCCGGTCCCTCTGGGTGTCCCCATCCCATCCAGCTCCCTCTGGGTGTCCCCATCCCATCCCGGTCCCTCTGGATCCCCCATCCCATCCC
>NW_024511898.1:0-472 GCF_017590135.1 Pyrgilauda ruficollis
ACACACACATATATATATATATGCCAAATACGCTCTTTTTTTAATATCTAAAAACAGTTTTCATCATATTCTCCAACACATTTTGTGTAAAATCTTTGTATTAGATGATCCACTTTGCTTAAAAATAATTAACCAGCAACAATTCCAAACACAGAAAAGTATACCCACAGCAAAAAAGACTAAGCATGTGGTTATATATGTCCCAGCCAGTGCTTTTCTGGAGCACAGACCACCATTCCACGGATTCTAGGAAGCCTGAACAGTATAACAGCAGAGTCTTTGTTCTTTCTTGCTAAGCACACGAAAAACACCAAGGTCTGTCTGTCTCCCATTCCACAGGCTATGGCCAAAGAGTGTGTTGAACAGAAGCCAGGCCTCAGGGTAAGACTGCATTATTACCATCAGTTCCAACTTGCTTTCATTGTGTTTGCTTTCATATTATTTGATTAGTGGCTGCAGAAGAGAGAGAAAT
>NW_024511899.1:0-472 GCF_017590135.1 Pyrgilauda ruficollis
GGAGTCAGATTTATCATTCCTTCCTTCCTATGGGAGCCCTGCAAATACAATAGCTCTGCTCAAATTCCTGTTTGAGCAGCACAAATTTGGGGCTGCAACCTCTCCTTTCCAGCAGAGCACCCCCGAGGTGCCCCAGCCCTTCAGCTGCTCCCAAAGCTGAGCAGTTTACCCAACCTTTTAGTGGTGTTCCTGTCACTCTGCTTGATCTCGTTAAGAATCAAAGAAGGCAATTACATCCTTAATCTTGTTCTGTGAAACTGTAGCTGCAGATAAAAACCACCACGGGTAGCACATACCAGAGCACGAACACAAACAAGAGACTAAAAATGACAACTGATCTTTGATGCTTGACTTAAGGCTCCTAGAAAGGAGCTTCAGAACTCCCAGGAACTTCAGATCCCTCTAAGACAGCTCGAGTGCAAGCTGCAAACTCACGGGCTTTTTTCTGGCACTTGTGTACCAAGAACAGAAA
>NW_024511900.1:0-5351 GCF_017590135.1 Pyrgilauda ruficollis
TCCCCTGCAGAAGCTGTCCCTGACCTCTCCGCGCGGCGTGTCCCCCCCTGCTGTCACCACCAACGGCAGCCTGAGCCCGGAGCCCGCCGAGGACGCCGAGCGTGGCCGCAGCAGCTCCGCGGAGCTCGACGACGACGACGACGACACCGAGGTACCGCCGCGTCCCCGCCGCGTCCCCGCCGCGTCCCCGCGGTGTCCCCACGGTGTCCCCACGGTGTGGCCGGGCCCGCAGGCGCCCAACCCATCGTTCCCGAACCCGCGTCGGCGGCTGCGGCTGCGGGACCTGGCGGAGCGCGTGGCGGGCGCGGCGCAGAACGAGCAGGAGCTGCACCGGCTGCTCAACGAGGCCCTGCTGGAGCGCGAGTCCATCCAGGCGTGAGTGCCCGGGATTCCCAAAAAAACCCCCCAAAAAAATCCCCCAAAATTCCCCAAAAAATGCTGAAAATTCCTCAAAAGTCGCAAAAATTTAAAAAAAAAAAAATCCCCAAAAAATTCACTTAAATTCATTGGAAGTTCCAAAATAATGCGCAAAGATTCACAGAAGTTCCAAAAGATTCCCCGAAATTCCCTAAATTCCCCAAAAAATTAAAAAAAAAACCAAATCAAAAATTCTGAATATTGCCCCCAAAATTCCTAAAAATTCACGAAATTTCCCAAGAATTCCCCAAAAAAATAAAAAAATTACCCAAAATGACCAAGAATTCCTGAAAATGCCTGAAAATTCTTAAAAAACTCTGAAATTTCCCCAAAATTGCCAAAAATTCAAAAAAATTCCCGGGAATTTTCAAAAATTCACAAGAATTCCCAAAATATCCCCAAAAATCCCCCAAATCCCCCAAATTTTAAAAAGTCCAAAAATTCCCCAAAATCCCCAAGAATTCCCCAAAAATCCCCCAAATTCCCAAGAAAATCCTGAAAATTCCCAAAAATTCCTGGAAATTTAAAAAACATCCCCAACATTCCCAAGTATTCCCCAAAAAATCCTGAAAATTCACAGAAATTACCAGAAAATTAAAAAAAAAATCCCCCAAATTCCTGAAAATTCTCAAAAAAAAAAAATCCCCAAAATACCCCCAAATTCTAAAACCATCCCAAAATTCTCCCCCGCCCAAAAAGTCCTAAAAAAAAAAATCCAAAAAAACTCCTGAAAATTTTAAAAAAAAAAAAATCCCCAAAAATCTGGAAAATCCCCACAATTAAAATAATCCCAAAAATTCCCCAACATCCTTGAAAATTCCAAAAAATCTCCAAAAAATCCCCAAAATTCCCCAAAAAATCCCCAAAAAATCCCCAAAAATTCCCCAAAAATTCCCCAAAAAATTCCCCCCAGGCTGAAGGGCAAGAGCACCTTCCGGCTGTCGCTGCGCTTCACCGACCCCGAGATGGAGACGCGCTACTCGGTGGAGAAGGAGAAGCAGAGCGGCGCCGCCTTCAGCTGCTCCTGCGTCGTCCTCCTCTTCACCGCCCTGGTGGAGGCCGTCATCGACCCCTGGTAGGCCGGGGACGCGCCGGGGACGCGCCGGGCGTCGCCGCGGCGTCGCCGTTGACGTCCCCCGCGGGGTTTTCGGGCAGGTTGGTGACCAACTACGTGACCTTGGTGGTGGGCGAGGTGCTGCTGCTGGGCCTCACGCTCTGCTCCTTGGCCGCCATCTTCCCGAGGGTGAGACGGGACGCGCCGCGGGGACGCGGCGGACGCGCCGCGGGGACGCGGCGGTGCCGTGCGCCGCCCCCGGTGACGAATCCTCCTTGTCGCCGCAGGCTTTCCCCAAAAAGATGGTGGCCTTCTCCACCTGGATCGACCGCACCCGCTGGGCGCGCAACACCTGGGCCATGGCGGCCATCGCCATCGTCACCGCGGCCGACATCGTGGACATGGTGAGGGGACACGCGCTGGGGGGACGCCCTGGCCCTGCTGTCACCCCGGACTGGGGAGCACAGGCTGGTGGCCAATGGGGCCACCTCGGGGTGGTGGCTGTGAGCGGCAGTTACGTCACCCTGGTGGCCATGGTGGCCACCGTGTCCCCGTGTCCCCATCTTGGCTACCATGGGGACCATGGGGTGGTGGCCAATGGGACATTGGGGCCACCGTGTGATGGCTCTGTGGAGCAGTTACATCATCCTGGTGACCATGGTGGCCACTGTGTCCCCATGTCCCCAGCTCGGCTACCATGGGGACCATGGGGTGGTGACCAATGGGGACATTGGGGCCACCATGGGGTGACTGCACGGAGCAGTTACATCATCCTGGTGGCCATGGTGGCCGCCGTGTCTCCATGTCCCCATCTCGGCCGCCATGGGGACCATGGGATGGTGTCCAATGGGACCTCGGGGCCACCATGGGGTGGTGGCTGTGAGGAGCAGTCAAAACACTGCAGTTACATCACCCTGGTGGCCATGGTGGCCACTGTGTCCCCATGTCCCCAGCTCGGCTGCCATGGTGATGATGGGGTGGTGACCAATGGGACCTCAGGGCCACCATGGGGTGGTGGCTGTGAGGAGCGGCACAGATATTACAGCTCCATCACCCTGTTGGCCATGATGGCCACCGTGTCCCCATGTCCCCAGCTCGGCTGCCATGGGGACCATGGGGTGGTGACCAATGGGACATTGGGGCCACCATGGGGTGACTGCACGGAGCAGTTACATCACCCTGGTGGCCATGGTGGCCGCCGTGTCCCCGTGCTGACCCCGCCCTCGCGTCCCCAGCTCGCCTGCCGTCGCGACCGCTGGGTGGTGACCAACGGGACCTCGGGGCCGCCCCGCGGCGGCGGCGGCTGCGCCGACCACCCCAAGTACTACAGCTACATCGCCCTGCTGGCCCTGGTGGCCACCGTCATGCTGGTCCAGGTGAGCCACATGGTCAAGCTGACCCTCATGGTGCTCATCACCGCCGCCACCGGCGCCGTCAACTTCTCCGCCTGGGAGCCCATCTTCGACCAGTACGACCGGCGGCGCGGCCAGCACAGCTCGTAAGGGGACGCGGGGACGGGGAGGGGACACGAGGGGGGACGGGGAATCCCGGAATTCCGTCATCCCGACGATCCCTCGGCAGGTCCGTGCTGGTCCCCTCCAAGTATTCCATGACCGCCATGATCTTCGTGGTGATGCTCAGCTTCTACTACTTCTCGCGGCACGTGAGTGGCTGGGAGGGGAAAGGTCTCCTGTCCTCCCTTTTCCTTCTTCTTCTTCCTTCCTTTTCCCACCCTTTCTCTTCCCTTTTCCTTCCTTTTCCCTTCCTTTTCCTCCTCTTACCTCTCCCCTCCTCTTACCTCTCCTTCCCTTCTTTTTCCTTCTTCTTCCTCCATTTCCTGCCCTTTTCTTCCCCTTTCCTTCCTTTCCTTCCTTTTCCTCCTCTTACCTCTCCTTCCCTCCCTTTTCCTCCTTCCATATTTTTC
This sequence comes from Pyrgilauda ruficollis, assembly GCF_017590135.1. Lineage (NCBI taxonomy): Eukaryota > Metazoa > Chordata > Aves > Passeriformes > Passeridae > Pyrgilauda > Pyrgilauda ruficollis. Next base: position 3,396 of record NW_024511900.1, read on the forward strand.
CTTCTTTTTCCTTCCCTTCCTTCCTTTTCCCACCCTTTCTTCTTCCCTTTCCCTTCCTTTTCCCTCCTTCTCTTCCCTTTCCCTTCCTTTTCCTACTCTTCCCTTTCCTTTCCCTCCTTTTCCTTCTTCTTCCTCCATTTCCTGCCCTTTTTTCATCTTTCCTTCCTTTTCTTTTTTATTCTTCCCTTTCCCTTCCTTTTCCTTCCTTCCTCTTCCCTTTCCCTTCTTTTTCCTCCTCTTCCCTTTCCTTCCCCTCCTTTTCCTTCTTCTTCCTCCATTTCCTGCCCTTTTCTTCCCCTTTTTTCCTTATTTTTCCTTATTTTTCCTTATTTTTCCTTATTTTTCCTTATTTTTCCTTATTTTTCCTTATTTTTCCTTATTTTTCCTTATTTTTCCTTATTTATTTTTCCTTATTTTCCCTTATTTTTCCTTATTTTTCCTTCTTCTCCTGCTATTTCTTCCCTTTTCCTGCCTTTTCCTTCCTTTTCCTCCCCTTACCTCTCCTTCCATCCCTTTTCCTTCTTCTCCCACATTTTTCCTTCTTTTTCCTTTCTTTTCCTGCCCTTCCTTCCCTTTCCCTTCCTTTTTTTCCCTTGCTTCTCTTTCCCTTCCTGTTTCCTTCTTATTCCTCCATTTCCTGCTCTTTCTTCCCCCTCCCTTCCTTTATTTTTCTTCTTTTCCCTCCCTTTTCCTGCCCTTTTTTCCCCTTTTCCGTCCTTCATCTTCCCTTTCCTTCCTTTTCCTCTCCTTCCCTCCCTTTTCCTTCTTCTTCCTTCCTTTCCCTGCCCTTTCCCACTTTTCCCTCCCTTTCCCTTCCTTTTCCTTTTTTTCCCTTCCTTTTCCTTCTTTTTCCTGCCTTTTCTTCCCTTTCCCTTCTTTTTCCTCCTCCCCTTCCCTTTTCTTCCCTCCCTTTCCCTCCCTTTTCCCCCTTTTCTTCCCTCCCTTTCCCTGCCCTTTCCTTCCCTAAATCCCTTCCCGGATTCCCTGCAAGCTCCAAGGCACCGGGATTTATCCCAGGCCCACCCACAGCACCTACAGCTTTTCCAAGGATACTCCCAAAGGGTTTTCCGGGCCCCAGCAATTCTGGGAATACCGCCATCCCATAATCCCGCCATCCCATAATCCCGTCATCCCATCATCCCATCATCCCATCATCCATTTGGAAGGTCGACACCCACGACCAGAAGGAGCGCGTCTCCGTTATCCAATCCCATTATCCCCTTATCCCATTATCCCAACATCCCATAATCCCATTATCCTGGGAATTCCCACCATCCCTCAATCCCAGGTGGAGAAGCTGGCCCGGAATGCTGTTCCTGTGGAAGATCGACGTCCACGACCAGAAGGAGCGCGTCTCCATTATCCAATCCCGTTATCCCTTTATCCCACTATCCCACTATCCTATTATTCCATAATCCACCATTCCATAAATCTATAATCCCACAAATCCCTCAATCCCACAACACGTTCCCAGGTGGAGAAGCTGGCCCGGAATGCTGTTCCTGTGGAAGATCGACGTCCACGACCAGAAGGAGCGCGTCTCCATAATCCCATTATCCCACAACCCCACATTCCCATAATCCCACAATCCCGGGAATTCCCACATTCCCACAACACGTTCCCAGGTGGAGAAGCTGGCCTGGGCCCTGTCCCTGTGGAAGACGACATCCATGACCAGAAGGAGCGCGTGTCCCCATTATCCCATAATCCCACATTCCCATTACCCCATCTCATTATCCTATAATCCCGTAATCCCACAATCCCAGGAATTCCCACAATCCCCTGTGTATGTCATCCCAGGTGGAGAAGCTGGCCCAGATGCTGTTCCTTGGAAGATCGACATCCACGACCAGAAGGAGCATATCTCTATTATCCCCTAATCCCATTATCCCATAATCCCACAATCCCCGGAATTCCCACATTCCCACATTCCCAGGTGGAGAAGCTGGCCCGGAC
>NW_024511901.1:0-472 GCF_017590135.1 Pyrgilauda ruficollis
ACTGGGAGGGGTCAGGGCCCAGTCCCAGTCCCAAACTGGTCCCAGCCGGGGCACTCACGGCGTAGAGCAGGATCCGGTTCTCCTTGTCCTCCTTGGGGTACAGCATGTTGTTACTGGGCAAACTGGGATTACTGGGAGGCTCCGGGAGGAAATTCCCACCCTTTTCCTCCACAAAACCCCCAATTTTCCACCAAAAAATTCGCAATGTTTCAATTCAAAATTCCCAATTTTCCACCTCAAAATTCCCAAATTTCCTCCAAAAAATTCCCAATTTTTCACCTCAAAATTCCCAACTTTTCCCCACAAAATTCCCAATTTTCCCCCACAAAATTCCTACAGCTTTCCCCTCACATTTCCTGGTTTTTCACCTCACAAAAGTCCCCATTTTCCCCTCACAATTCCCGATGTTTTCCCCTCACAATTCCCGTTTTTTTCCCCTCGCACTTTCCCTTTTTCCTCCCCAAAATTCACA
>NW_024511902.1:0-472 GCF_017590135.1 Pyrgilauda ruficollis
AAAAAACCCCACCCTTTCAACAGAATATTGTATTTATGTTCTAAAACTTTTTGCTGAATTATTTTTCAACTTGCTTTTGTAGTCAGTTAGACTTTACATTTGTTCCTTTTGGATAGAAAAGCACTCACAAATGTTCCCACTGGGCAGCTGAAATATTTCAGTTTTGCATAGTCCAATGACTGAGGTCAATAGTGAAGGGGCCTAGTCTCGAACTGGACTAAACCACTTAACACCAGCTTCAGGTTTCCTGAACCAGTGAGGTCCACTGCATTTGAAATGCTGCATGTGGCATTCTGATCAATAAGAAAAGAAAAAACTTTCTGTTCTGTGTAGTGTTCTGTAGAAGAGATTCTGAAGTACATGTTGCTGTAGGAAAATTGTGTCTCAGTGTTCCTTTTAAGCAGTTTCCTTCTCAAAACCTGTGATTTCACCCTTTACTATTTCTAAAAAGCAGGGTTATAGGTAAATTTTT
>NW_024511903.1:0-472 GCF_017590135.1 Pyrgilauda ruficollis
TTATATCAAATCCCTTTTATATCAAATATATTTTATACCAAATCCCTTTTATATCAAATTTATTTTATACCAAATCGTTTATATCCAATTTATTTTATATTAAATCCTTTTTATATCCAATTTATATCAAATCCCTTTTATATCCAATTTATATCAAATCCCTTTTATATCCAATTTATATCAAATCCCTTTTATATCCAATTTATTTTATATCAAATCCTTTTATAGAAAATTTATTTATATCAAATTATTTTATAGAAAATCCCTTTTGTCTCCAATTCATTTTATATCAAGTCCTTTTTATATGAAATTTATTTTATACCAATTTCCTTTTATATCAAATCCATTTTATACCTAATTTATTTTATACCAAATTTATATCAGATCCCTTTTATACCAAATTCATAAAAAAACCCTTTTATACCCAATTTTATATCAAATTTACACCAAATCCCTCTGATACGAAATTCAT
>NW_024511904.1:0-472 GCF_017590135.1 Pyrgilauda ruficollis
GTCTGAGGGGTTGGGGGTCTTGTCACCCCCTCGAGGTGACCCCGAGATGGGGACATGGGGGTGACACTGTGTGAGTGACACCAGGGGGGACACCGGGTGTGTGACACTGCGGGGGTGACAACAGGGCTGGGGGTGACACCGAGTGACACCGTCTGAGTGACACCGTGAGTGACGCTGTGAGTGACACCTGATGCTGTGACTGTGTGTGACACTGTGACACCCTGAGTGTGACACTGTGACGGTTACACTGTGACTGTGTAACACTGTGACACCATGAGTGTGACACTGTGTGACACCCTGACAATGTGAGTGACACTGACACAGGGGGTGACACTGTCACAGGGGGTGACACCGGGTGACACTGTGTGTGTGACACGGTGACAGCCCCACGGTGACAGCCGCACCCCCAGCTGTCACCCCCTCGGGTGCCCCCGGCCCCGGGTCCCCCCTGCTGTGTCCCCTCCCCCCCCCC
>NW_024511905.1:0-471 GCF_017590135.1 Pyrgilauda ruficollis
GATTTCCAATGTGAAGGCAGTGGGGATCACTCCTGTGCTGAAGAAGCCGTTTCCTCTGAGCACCTCTGCCAGGAAGGCTCAGCTGGGCTTGCCCTGTACCCTCAGCTGGAGCTGTGTGCTGGAGCTCAGCCCTGGCACAAGGGGAGCCACGGAACCGTGCGTGGGAGCTGCACTGCTCCACCAGAGCGAGGTGAGCACAAGGACAAGGACAAGGCCAGCACAGCTCTGGGAGCTGCATCCAGCCCAGGACAGGATGTGCGTGCCAAGGAGGTTCCCACATCCAGCAGGACACAATCAGCTGTTTTCCTCCTCCCATCCTGTCTCTTTTTATGCCTCCGTGCTGCAGTGCCTCTCCAAGGAGCCTCCTGCTCCCTGGAGGAGAGAAACCAGCTGTGACCAACCTATGGAACCCCCATTTCTCTCCAGCTGCCACTGGGCCTGATGAACCCTGAGGAGAGATGTCTGGAGAGA
>NW_024511906.1:0-471 GCF_017590135.1 Pyrgilauda ruficollis
GGGGCACCCCGGAAGCGGCCGGAGAGGCGGAGCGGCCGCGCCCGGCACGGCCCGGTGAGCGGGGGAGGGGCGGCGGCACCGGGTGGGGCCCGGACAGCGCGGGAGAGGGGGGAGGGACGTCCCGGGGAGCGGCCCGGGCCGGCGGGTGCCTGGCTGGGGACGGCGGGGGCTCCCGGCGGGGCGGGGGGATCCCGGTGCAGCACCGAGCGGCGGAGCGGGCGGACGGGGCCGCTCGGGCGACAGGCGAGGGGGGTCCGGCGGTGTCCCCGCGGCCCCAGCGCGGCGGGGCCGGGCCCCTTAACGCGTTTTCCCCGCCGGATACCGGCTCCGGTTCGTACCCCCCCCTCCCCCCCACCCGGGGCCCACGCGGGACCGGGCCGGTCAGGCCACGCCCCCTCCTCGAGGCCCCGCCTATCCGCCGGCCACGCCCACCCGCCGCGCCGCGCCGCGCGCGCGCCGCCGTCCATATAT
>NW_024511907.1:0-471 GCF_017590135.1 Pyrgilauda ruficollis
TACCTGTTTCCAGGTTTCTGCTTTCACACGAGAGCTGGTATTGCACTGGCAGCCTGATATATGGTTTCCTCAAGCCAGGTCTCATAAGCTCTTGGAGATCTATGTCACACCCAAGACAGCTCAGCTACCTTAGAAGGCATAAAATCAGCAGGATGGCTTCTGTGGTAGTGTTGGAAAGCAAAAGTTTTAATAAAAGGCAAAATAACAAAACTCTTTACAGAGAAAAACCAAGCAAGGTGCAAGAGATTCTTGCTGCTGGTAAAAGACCTCACAAAAGCAATTCCTTTCTTTGTTCTCTTCTTCTTCTAGTAAATTGCTTAGGCGGGACTTTTTGGCTTCTGTCCAATTGGCTGTCCTTAAGTTTGAGGTGAAGTTCCCCAGGTCCTATGAGGTGTCTTTTTACCTAATCCAGGAAGGAAACTTCTGGGCTTTTTTCCTTTTCAGGGAGACAAAGGATAGTTTTGTCACTCC
>NW_024511908.1:0-471 GCF_017590135.1 Pyrgilauda ruficollis
GAGTCTGGGGATTTCTCCAAGTCATCATCAACTTGTGGGATGCCCCGGATGCATCAGTGAACACTGTAAGCGCGTTGAGTGGCCTACGACTCCTGATCTCGGGAGCAATGAGGTGGAATTCCTCATTGAACAGTTTGTGTGACGGGGCATGGACTGACACCTGTCCACTGTAGCTGTCCAGAGATAGCTGGAGACTGGCATTGCTCTGGAGCAGGTGCTCAACCATCTCCTTGGTCAGCCTCTCGGGAGAGTTCCTTCCCTCCTTAGAGAGTTTAATCGGGAGGTGAATGCACTGAAAGTCACAACCAGCCAGCTCACACAGTCTTACCCTAGCATTCCGGATCAGCTGAGCTATCAGCTCCTGTGGCTGTGTGATGGTTTTGGATTGCTGATGGGAGAGAAAAACCCATTCTATGATTAAAAGTGAATCTTTATGCTCTTCAAACCACTGGAATATCAACCCGTGTATGT
>NW_024511909.1:0-471 GCF_017590135.1 Pyrgilauda ruficollis
TTTTTTTTTTGAGAAATGCAAAGGTGTTATATGGAAAAGGGTCTTTCATAGCCAGGAAATCATTTATATAAGTATTGATTCCTGAAGAATACAGTGCTTGGTGTAGCTACAAAAACTACTATTAAGAGAGGAAAATGTGCATAAATATTAAAATAACAATTTGACTTCAGGCAGGAGTTTGATTTTGGGTTTCCTTGTTCATCCTGAAGAGGAGGTCAAAAAATTCTGTGTCTGTTTGTGCAAAATGGGTGTTTTTTTCCTGGTGAGTGCTGCTAGCCAGAGATTCTGCAGTGTGTGTGTATTAAGTACAAGATGAAGTGTGCCCGACCTCTTTGGTATTTTGGCATAACTGTGAATTCCCACACTGTGCTGGCTCAGGCAGATGGATTTTTCTGGAATTACTTGCTGAAGGAGTTGGGCTGAAGTAAAAGACACCCATTAATGTGTATTCAGGAGTGTTCAGGATTGTTT
>NW_024511910.1:0-471 GCF_017590135.1 Pyrgilauda ruficollis
GCTCCAGTGGCTCTGGGGACACCCCTGAGCTGCCACATCTCCAGCACAAAGATTCCCTGCAGCAGAACCTCTGCTGGCTGGCAGAGTGGGAAAGGATTGTTCCCACTCCTGCTCCTGCAGGGATGGGTTAACCTTGCAGGCAGACTCTGGGCACACATGGATGAGGGAAATCTGCAGAACCACGTCCCAAAAAGCACCTGCTCTGCGACTGAATCAAGCTGCAGTGCCCTGGCAGTGTTTGCAGCCTCTCAACCTGCCTCTTATTGAGGTTTCACAGCAGAGGCAGGGCTGGGCACCAAAGCACAGAGGGTGGATTTGGGCTCAGGCCCGTCCATGCACCACTGAGTGTGACCATCCACCAAATGTGTGACTGGAAAGAGCTGCTGCGACAGCAGAGCAAGGAGAGGAGGGGGAGGCACCTCTGCCAGACAGATCCAGCCTGGGCTGATGCCTTAAATTTTAGCTTTTCTA
>NW_024511911.1:0-859 GCF_017590135.1 Pyrgilauda ruficollis
AAACACTGGGGCTCGGTGCTTTTCTTCAGTGGAAAAGAAGTGTCCTTTTACTCAAAGTGTCCAAAGTCAAAATTAAGATTCCTCCTCCCAAATTCAACATATCCAAGGATTCCTCCATGACAAAAGCTGTCAAGGAAAACAGGTCTGGCTGACTGGGCCTCCCAGGAGCCACCTCTCTCCTCTTCTGCCTTTGAAGCACTTGGGCTCTGTGCTTTCCTTTCTATGGAAATGAACCATCCTCCTTACCTACACAGAAATGGCCAAAACTGAGGTTCCACCTCCCAAATCCCCTATATCAAAGGGTTGCTTTCAGACACAAGCTACCAGAACAGAGAGGTCTGGCTGGCCTAGTGTGGCAGTTTGAGTTCGAAACCGGGCAGAAACACTAATTTTGTGTAGTGGTTTTGCTTCACCAATTTAAGATTTCTCTAATTTTGAGATTTTCCTGGCCAATGCCCTAAAGAATGTGGTGGGTTCGGTGCTGGCCTCGTGGTTCTCAATTTCATCACAAGTAACAGCCACCTGGAGAACCCTGCCATTGTGAAATTCTTCCGACTGTCACAAGCCTTCCTACAGCTTGTTGACGGCCTATGTCAGCTAATGGAGTATTGTTAAAGATGAGCTGTCCAAAGGCAAAGTTCTCATTATCTATTTCTAAAATCATCTTCATCCCTGGGAACAGAGATCTTCTTCTTCTTCTTCTCTTGGAAGCACAGGACTACTCTTCTCTCTCTCTCTGTTCCAACTTCTCATGGGATCACAGCCATTTCAACATCTGCTTACCTTAGCATGGAGGCTTTTGCTCACTATCAATTTAAACACTTGCATCTTCCCATAGTTTCATGTTTTATAAAGAAAA
>NW_024511911.1:2161-2485 GCF_017590135.1 Pyrgilauda ruficollis
GTCTTTAACATGTGTGTTTCACAGAAGGGTATCCAGCTTCTCAGTAGTTCTACAGACTGTCAGTTACACAAAAAGTTTTACATCACTTCCCTGAATTTCCTCCCATTCCAAACCAAGACACCTAGGCCTCTGATGGCCGCCTTTAATCTGCCCCCGAAACACCAGTGTTCTGTGCATTCCTCCCCATGGAAATTACAGTCCCTCTTTTCAGATGCTCATTGCCAAAACAGGCGATCTCCCTAAAAAATTGCAAGGGTATGCAAGGGTATCTCCCAAAAAAAACCTGCCAGCTCTGGCTGGCCTTGGCCTCTGGTGGTTACCTCT
>NW_024511911.1:2739-4948 GCF_017590135.1 Pyrgilauda ruficollis
CCCTCCATTCCCAAGTTAGAGCCTGCTTTGTTCTGTTCCTGGGTCACATCTCACAGTAACCATTTTGGGGAATACACCTCTCATGGGGGCACTGGCACTGTGCCAGTGTCAATCCATGACAAAAATCATCTTCATCCCTGGGAACAGAGATCTTCTTCTTCTTCTTCTCTTGGAAGCACAGGACTACTCTTCTCTCTCTCTCTGTTCCAACTTCTCATGGGATCACAGCCATTTCAACATCTGCTTACCTTAGCATGGAGGCTTTTGCTCACTATCAATTTAAACACTTGCATCTTCCCATAGTTTCATGTTTTATAAAGAAAAAGAGTATTTTCTCTACAGTTTACAAGAGGATTTCAGCTCTAAAACTAAGGCATCTCCTCACTCCTCTCTGTCGCCCTAATTTTTAAAGTTTTTCTAAGCCTTCTGATGTTTACATTCTTGTAATGAACTTTCTCACACACTTTAGGTAAATAACTTATTGTTTTGCATTCTTTTATGGAGGAGGAGAAATCTGATAGACTGTTGATTTGTCCAGTGTCATTGGAGAGGTGTCATTGTCACCCTCCAATCCACTGTCACTTCTGGAAATCTATAGAGTCAGAAATTAAAAGTGCCTTTTTTACCATCAGAGAGCTGCATATCTGTGCCATGTGATTTCATGTCTGATAGCGACACCTCTCATCTGAGACTTAACTTCTTCCTCACCAACTTTTATGTCTTCATGTTGTTCTTTTACATACTTACATCTTGTTCCTTTCTCTCACTCGAGGGAGGATTGAAGCACTGAAAGGGTTAACATAACATCTTAGGCCTACTTGACCTGGTAACTTGTGGGGGGAGCTGCAGCTGGGCTGCATCAGGATCGGCCTCATGGTTGGTCTTTGCTTTTCTGCATGGGCTGCAGGGGTTCCTTGATCTTGAGGCTGAAATTCTATAGAGAAGGATGAAATTGATACATCAGACTCTCTTTTTCTCTACAGCGCATTGAAAAATATGGGGAGATGACTTGTTCAGCAAAGGCCTCCATGCTAAAGTAAGCAAATGTTGAAGTAGCTGTGATCCCATGAGAAGGTTGAACATTGAAAGAGAGAAGAGTGATGAGACCCTGTGCCCTCACAGAGAGAAGAAAAAGTTGTCTGTTCCTAGATATGAAGATTATTTCAGAAATAGATGAAGAGAACCTTTGCTATGAAACAGCTCATCCTTAAACTAATACACCATAATTTGACATGGCCAATAAAAACAACTGTGGGAAAGCTGTGAAAAAATGGGAAGGACTCACTATTGCAGATGTTTCCAGGCTGCTGCTATTTGTGGGAATTGAGAGCCACAACAGAACTGTGTTCTTATGGAGAAGACTCCATAGCATGAAAGCCAGATTCCTCTCCCTAAGTGAACTGAAGAAAGACTATTCTAGAGGTGGTAAACTGAAAATTTTGGGCTTTGTCTTGTTACATTTTCACTAAGAAAGAAAAGGTTATAGGGAGAGGAGAACTGTTCTGAACGTTTTGTTCTGATTCGTATTACTCTTTCTTTTTATTACTGTAATAAACTTCTCTATATACCCTTTTAAAGTTTTGAGCCCATTTTGCCTTTCTCCTAATCCTACCTCACAGCAGCAAATGAGTAAGAATATTCTAGTCAGTGCAATGGTAATTAGCCAACACTGAACTCACCAAAATAATTGAGGCATTCGCCAAGAAATTCCAAATTGGTGAGCCAAAACTACTACAGAAACCTTCATGATGAACTACATGAGAGCAGAGGGAAATCAAGACAGAGCCATGGCCTGTCAGGACTTGCCTGATCCTAATGAGCCCCGTGGTGCTTTTGGAGCTGAGCCCGTGAACCTCAGGGCCTGAGAGGAGATTGCACAAACCTTTCCAGGAGTCAAAGTCTGAAGAAAACCCCAAAGTATCTCAAAGCATGAATGGCTCCCACTGAGGTCCATCCCCAGCGCAGGCTCCTCATGGACTCCTTGGAGGAGAGAATTGGAGGTCAGGATGGCACAAAAACCTCTCAGTGATTCAGTGAGGAAAGGAAAAATCAAAAGTACCGTAAAAACCCTGAGTATCACCAAGTATTAATGAGCCCCACTGAGTGTCAATACAGAGCTCTCAAGGGACTCGTTAAAGCAGATAATTGGGGCCATGATTGCACAAACCTCTCACAGAGTCTGTATCAAAAGGGAAACACCAAGTACCTT
>NW_024511911.1:5924-6225 GCF_017590135.1 Pyrgilauda ruficollis
CCTAAAGCTGGAACATCCCAATGCCTACAGACCCTGTGAGTACATCTCTGAGTGTTTCTGGTGCAGGGGAGTTGAAATGCTCATGAAGCTCTGACATGCCAAAGGGTTCTGATCAGTCATCGAATATTTCCAAAACAAGGGTTTTGATAATAATGAGGAAATTTTCAAATACTTTGTATTCAGTTTCCTACTATTGGAAAATAGCAGGGAGGGGAGATAAACAATAAAGGATGATTATGAATTATTAATTATGAATTTTGACAAGTGCCTAAGACATCTGAACTGTTACTTTTAGTGATCA
>NW_024511912.1:0-471 GCF_017590135.1 Pyrgilauda ruficollis
CTTTGACCCCCCCTTTTCTCCTCGAATTTCTTTTTGTATTCGCATAAATATTTCCATATCTGTGTTTCCAACCCAATAACGAAAGCCAATCGATAATTATCAATAATTATTGATCACCTATCGATCCCCAGCCAGCTGTGCACACGCTGTTCCTGCTGATATTGATAAATAAATACATTTATATACATATACTCATGTATTTATACATATATATCCCCATTCCTAACCCAATAAGGATAATCAATACCCAATTATCGATACCTATCGATAAGTATTGATAATCTATCGATCCCCAGGCCAGCTGTGCACGGCGCTGTTCCTGCTGATATTTATATACACGCACATTTATGTACATATACACAATCAATGTGTACATATCCGTGTTTATAACCCAATAATGATACAATAGCTATGTATCGATACCTATTGATCACTTATTGATCACCTATCGATCCCCAGGCCAGCTGTGCA
>NW_024511913.1:0-471 GCF_017590135.1 Pyrgilauda ruficollis
TTTTTTGCTGCTTTTTCGAGTCTTCTGACTGTCACTTTAGGTTATTCATGTGCTAGAGTGTGACAGATAGGGAATCCCTATCACAACCACCTGCAGTCTTGTGGTTGTAAAGCTGTTCTGGTGGCTTTTGTCCCCATTCTGCACTGTATTTGAAAATTTTTTAAAATGAGCCTGGCATTAACCTTCTCCTAACCACAGCAGATGTAATGCTCAGACTGTTCAGCAAATCCTGCAGAGAATTTTGACCTGTGAAGTCTCTTTGCCTTTGTAAATAATGCTTATATTATTAGTTTGAAGGTGGCAACATTAGTGAAATTTCCCAAGTTCATCTCCCAAACTGGGGTTTAGCAAAGTCTGCTTTCCTCTCAAAATGAGGCAAGACAAAGCAAGGAGGAAGAGGAACGTGCTCCTACAGTTAAGTGTTGCTCATGTAGTGACAGGATTGAACCCATATGTCTGAATAGCTCTGCA
>NW_024511914.1:0-471 GCF_017590135.1 Pyrgilauda ruficollis
CAACTCCAAATATTCTGTGATTCTGTGCTGAAAAGCTGTAACTAAGAAACTGAACAAAGTGCCAGCTCCCTGGAATGCTGCATTTCTTGAGGGCACAAGCTTTTGGAGCAGATGATACCTTCCCCAGTCCAGATACAAATAGCATAGCTCATGCTATGTAGCAAGAATCCCTATATGACTTTGTCATGGAATTTTTCCATAATACAATTGATAACCATGCAAATGGTCTGTATTTCCTTTAGTTCTATGCAGCACAAAGCAAAATAAACTGAATGGTGTTCTTAGAAAATGAACATAATGAGTATAAAGAATTTTTGAGTCAGTTTTCAGATCAGCTCCATGCATCACAGATGACCTTAAGAACTGCTCTTGTCTCTTAGCTGTCCACCACTGAAATGGGATAACTTAATATTGTTTTCCAAGGCTCCAAAGCCCACTAATGCAGAGATAAACCGCTATGAGATGATCTGC
>NW_024511915.1:0-471 GCF_017590135.1 Pyrgilauda ruficollis
CCTGGGGGGGATAAAGATACACCTGGGAGGGTAAATGTACACCTGGGGGGATAAATGGACACTTGGGGGCACCTGGGGGCAGCTGAGGGCACCTGCGGGGGTCTCTCGGGGGGCTGCGAGGGATTTTGGGGGGTTCTGTGGACACACCTGGGCCCCCATGGGGCAGAGGAACCCAGCCCAGGCATCTCCAGGTGTGCCCAGGTGTGGGGTTTACCCCCCGCAGGTGTGAGAAACCCCAAAAAAACCCCAAAAAACCTCTCCCGTGGGGTTTGGGAGGAGCCTGGCAGAGGCTGGGGGGGCTCTTGGGGGGGGGTCTGGGGGACGTCCCTGCGGTTGTCACCCCCCCGTGTCACACCTGTCCCCCCCCAGGTCACGTGATGGTGAACGGGCCCAGCACCCCCCTGCCCGTGAAGGCCAAGGCGGCGCTGGTGGAGCCCACCCCCCCCCCGGTGCCCATGGGTGAGTGGGGGC
>NW_024511916.1:0-471 GCF_017590135.1 Pyrgilauda ruficollis
AAAAAAAAAAAAAGAAACAATATGAAAATGTGTCTTAATATGCACTGGTTCCACTAGATCAATGTCAAAAAGTGAAGGGGTCCATACAGCAGTCTGAGACTGATAAAATGTAATTGGCTCTGCTCTGCCTGTGTCACGTGTAGAGCTTATGCTGTTGCATAGTTTGAGCTACTTGTATACTGTGACATTTCTAACTGCTTCCACTTGCAGCTTTGTCACACCCACGGTGCTTCCTGCCTGGGAGCTACCCTCCCTGCAGCACACAGGTCACATCCATCGGCCCCGTGCCATAGAGTCAGGATGGCCTGCAGCTCTGATGATGCCAAGCTGCTTGTGGACAGCAAACACTTTTCCTGGACACAGTGTCCTGCAGCTTTTGGAGGGCAGGGTGCCTTCATCCTCTCTTGAGCTGCTCTCTGGAATCTGGAAGGTACATGTGCTCTAGTATAGGTGTTGATGGCCTCTGTCAGA
>NW_024511917.1:0-471 GCF_017590135.1 Pyrgilauda ruficollis
ACCTGGGCACACACCTGGGCACACCTGCGGGCACACGGGACACCTGGCGACACAGGTGTGCCCTGTCCCCACAGACGTCCCCGACCCCCCCGAGGCCGTTCGCGTCACCCAGGTGGGCGAGGACTGGGCCGTGCTCGTCTGGGAGCCCCCCAAGTTCGACGGGGGGCAGCCGGTCACAGGTGAGAGCCACACCTGGGGGGCACCTGGGGGGCACCGCCACACCTGTGCACCTGTGTGTCCTCTGTCCGTGTGTCCTGGCACACCTGTGCCCACCTGTCCCTCACCTGTCCCTCAGCTGTCCACTTGTCCCTATCTGTCCCTCATCTGTCTCACCTGTCTCACCTGTGTCTCGCCTGTCCCTCACCTGTCCCTCACCTGTCTCACCTGTCCCAGGTTACCTGGTGGAGAGGAAGAAGAGCTCCCACCTCTGGATGAAGCTCAAGTTCTGTCCCTTACCTGTCCCTCACCTGT
>NW_024511918.1:0-471 GCF_017590135.1 Pyrgilauda ruficollis
AAAATGGGCATAAAAAGGACAAAAAAAGGGCAAAAGATGGGAAAAAAAGGGTATAAAATGGGCAAAAAATGGGCAAAAAATGTGCCAAAAATGGGCAAAAAATGGGCCAAAAATGGGCATAAAAAGGACAAAAAATGGACAAAATTGGGCAAAAAATGGGCATACAATGGGTATAAAATGGGCAAAAAATGGGTATAAAATGGTCATAAAATAGGCAAAAATGGGCAAAAAATGAGAAAAAAATAGACAAAAAATAGACAAAAAAGGGTAAAAAATGGGCATAAAAAGGGCAAAAAATGGGAAATTATGGGCATAAAATGGGCAAAAAATACGCATAAAATGGGCAAAAAGTGGGAAAAAATGGGCAAAAAATGGGCCTAAAAAGGGCATAAAATAGGAAAAAAATTGACAAAAAATGGGCAAAAAATGGGAAAAAAAGGGTATAAAATGGACAAAAAATGGGCATAGAAT
>NW_024511919.1:0-471 GCF_017590135.1 Pyrgilauda ruficollis
TTGCACTCAGAACAAAGCTCATGTGGAACTTGTTCATGCACATAAACAAGGAAGAAAACCTTCCTAGTTCTTCACCCATAAAAGACAAATCTCTAACTTCCAGGAATGTTACCCTTCCAGTTGCTTTGTATGTTGGAAAAGTAGAGAGGGAATCAAAAAACTCAGTGAATCATCACTACTTATTTAATCATCGGCTCAGAAATCTAAGTGCCTGTACTTAGAGAAGGTCCTAAGAAAATAACTGACTGAAGAAGTGGCAGTGCTTATTTGTGTTCCTCGGAAAACAAGAAAAAAACCCCATGAAATTCCATTTTGTTTTCTCATTTAGTTTTTCAAAAATCAGCTATGAAAGCTTTGTTAGTCAGTACAAGAGAACTCAGCAATCATCTTACAGGTTTTTCACTTTTTTTTTTTTTTAATAAACCCTAATTACTTTAATGGATCAAACCCTGTGTGACACAGTTTAATAAT
>NW_024511920.1:0-471 GCF_017590135.1 Pyrgilauda ruficollis
CCATGCTGGTCTCTTGCCTTCCTTCCCTGATTTCTCACACCTGGGGATTACTGGCTCTTGTGCCCTATGGGAAAGCATTTTTATGGAGCTGCCAGCTCTGATCTACTGTTTTCTCTGAGGGCAGTTTCCCAGGGGAACATATTGACTAACTCCTTGAAGAGGTGGAATTCTGCTTCCTGGAAGTTCAGGGTCCTGACTCTGCCTGACCCATATCCCTCAGGACTGCAAACTTCACTGGTTTGTGATCATTGCAGCACAGGCTGGCTTCAATCTTGATGCCCCCGAGTGGTTTGCTTGTGTTGGTGACCATCAGATCCAGTATCGTATCCCCTCTGGTAGGGCTGTCTATTACCGGGCTTAGGAAGTCATCCTCCCTGCATTCCAGGAGTCTGCTGGATTTCCTACAGTTCATTGTGCTTCTTTCCCAGACTTTGCAATTGTTGCAGTCCCCCAGCAGGACAAGAGCCTGTG
>NW_024511921.1:0-471 GCF_017590135.1 Pyrgilauda ruficollis
ATTCCGGTGGAGAAAATGGAATTTGGGGATTTTTTTAATGTTATTTTTTTAATTTTTGGGGATTTTCTGGGGGTTTTTGGGGAAATTTTGGGGAAGGATTTGGGATTTTGGGGGGATTTGGGGATTTTGGAAAGGTTGGAGGGGATTTTAGGAGGGATTTGGGGGAATTTTGGGAATTTTTTAATTTTTGGGGGGGTTGGGGAGATTTTTTGAGGGAATTTTGGGGTTTTTTGGGGTGGATTTGGGAAAGTTTGGGTGGATTTGGGGGGATTTTGGGATTTTTGGGGGGATTTGGGGGGAAATTTGGGGTTTTTTGGGAGTTTTGGGACATTGGTGGGGAATTTTGGGGGTTTTATTTATTTTTTGGGAGGTTTTGAGTGGGGATTTTGGGGATTTTTTGGGGATTTTGGGGGGATTTTTGAGGAATTTTGGGGAATTTGAAGAGATTTTGGGGGGATTTTGGGAGGATTT
>NW_024511922.1:0-6219 GCF_017590135.1 Pyrgilauda ruficollis
AACTAAATGGTTAGACAGGCTTAGGAGTGTGAAAAACGCCAATCACTTTTTTCTCAAATTTTTAAAAGTTTAATCGTAATAAAATGGTTATAACAATAGTAATATAATTAGAGTAATAAAATGGTTAAATGGTGCCCAAAAAGTAAAAAGCCGTAGAAAAAACAAATTAAAAAAAGCTCAATTTCTGTGCAACCTTCCCCTGGGGAAGGCACCCAAAGCTTACATCTTTCACCAGAGACTTTCCCTTCAAATGCTAATCACACTGATAACAATCTTCCCCTCTCAGCCCTTGAATCCAGTCCTCCGCTTTCTCTGGGTCCTAATGCCGCCTCTGGTGCTGTTTCACCCCCAACCCATATTTCGCGCTGCTCCCACCCACCCCTCCGCGCCCACGGGGTCCGCCTGTTTCCCAGCCCCCCCCTCAGACACGGCAAGCAGGAATTCCACTCCACCGGTTGCACAACCCAAGGCATCCTGCAAGCACCCTTCCCCCGTGCTATCTCCGAGTGTAACTGCACCGGTTTCTATCGGGTCCGCGACCCCCTCCACCCCTGCCGCCGTCCCTCCCACCCTCGAGAGTCTCCCTAACCCCGTTACCATTCCTGCCCCAGCAGGAGGTCTTCCTGCCTGCCCGCTGCAGCCCCAGCAAACCACGCTGTACGCCCCCGTCGTACCCGTGGCAGCCCCTTGCAATCCCACCGCCTCCTCCCCCCCGCTTCTCCCTTGCCCCAATCCCCAGGCTTTGCAGCCACCCACCCACCCTCAGGGACCCCCAAACGGAACCTTCGAGACCCCCCACGGTGGCAACCCACTTCACCACGCGCCTCAGTCCTGCGCATGCTGTGCCACTCGTGGCACTGCCATTCCAGCTCCGCTGCTGCCTCCCTCTAGCCAAGCCCTGCCATGTGCCACCTCACGTTCTCTCCAGCCCCATACACCCTGCAAAATCTTGCTCCAACACGCCATAAAAAGCATAGGGCACTGCCTGCACACTCTCACTTCTCCTCTGAGGACAGCAGTAACAGCGAGTCCAATTCTGATACAGAGGACATTGATCCATGGGCTCTAATCAAAATGGAAGCAACTCAGGCAGGGGATTGGGAACTGGCTCAGATAATTTCTGCCTCCCAGTAACTTATAGAAAGCGAAGAAGAGGGTCCACCACTAAAACAACGTGGGAACCTAATACAAATAAAAAACTTGTACAACTAAGAAATATAGCCAAAGAACACGGTAGAAGTTCACATATTTTTAGAAATTTCCTAGAAGCTATTTTCTCAGCACATATTTTAGTACCTCTGTGGCGAATGCTTTGTAGGGTGCTCCCGGGACAAGTGGAGAGACAAGAATCTTGACTCCATGTTTCAGAAGGCTGGTTTATTATATTATGATACATATTATATTAAAATACTATACTAAAAACTATACTAAAAGAATAGAGAGAAAAGGATTAATCAGAAGGCTGGAAAGAACAAGAATGGAATGCATAACAAAGACTTGTGACTCTCAGAGTCTGATGCAGCTGCATCTGTGATTTGCCATCAATTAGAAACAACCAACATGCACCAATCACAGATGCACCTGTTGCATTCCACAGCAGCAGATAGTTATTGTTTACATTTCTCTCCTGAGGCCCTCAGCTTCCCAGGAGGGAAAAATCCCAGCAAAGGATTTTTCATAAAATATCATGGCTACATTTGACCCTTTTAAATTTATTAAATTAAAAAGAAAAAAAAGTGTTTGTAATTTCTTCTACTGGGACCTTGCAGAAGAGAGAACAGACACTTCATGAGGTTCATCTGTTACCAATCAAAACCTCAATCAACTGCTGATGTGGAATGGTCAAAGAAATTCTTCACCTGTAGAACATTCAGGGAAATTCTTCACCTGTAGAACATCAAATTCTATCATATCACTAAAACAATCTTAAAATATAAGAAAATGCAAAAAACTCATGCAAAGAAAGTTCATTGTTTCAAGTCCAAACAGCTGAGTTTCAGAACAGAGTCCATGGACTTAAGATGTTCCTCTTTGACATCTCTGGAAGTCCCTTTTGGTCCTGAAACAGACTTGTAGAATCCTGAAACAAAGAACTGCTAAAGAAAATCATCAAGAATTATCAAAAATCCATTGGCAGTTATCAAACAATTCAGAGAAAATTTCTGGAATGCCCTGGCCACAGCCCTTCATTGAAGAACTTGGGCTGAGGCTAATTATTGGCTTTTCAATGCTTTTGAGCTGCTAGCTCTTTCCACTTTTATTAATTTTTTTTTTTTTTTGAAGAAGAGCAGCAGCAGCAGCAGCGGGCCTTTTTTAGGACCCTTCGGTGGCCCTGATCCTGGTGGGCAGACCAGGGAACCCAGACCCGGCCCACAGAACGGTGGCCCAGGTCCACGTGAGGAAAGCAAAGTCCCCAAATCCAACACTGGATGGGGCGGTGGCCCCGGCCCAGGGAAATGAGAAAAACGGCCCAGAACCAGCCCGTGAGGCAGGCTCTGTGTTCTCACAACCTGGCAGGACCACGCTGCTAGTGTCTTGAGAGCAGAAATTACCAAACGCTTCCTCCCACCAGAAGCACCGGTGCACACCGACAACTGGGGAAGAGAAGCATTCTCAGGAATTTTCATCTCAGATCTGGGGGGTTCTTGTCCCCAGAGCAAGCGAGCAATGCTCGCTTCGCACTGTTTCTCTCGGTCTTGCAATGCAAATGCCACTGCTCCTGCTTTCTGCCCCTCGGCACCACCCCCATCCCCTCTGGGCTGAAGACCAGAGGCAGATTTTCCAGGACCCAACTCCCCCACGCTGCTGGGGCGCACGGGGGAAGACAGGCATCCCAGACCCCAGGGAGAAGCCCCTGACCACACGCGAAATGACCCGAGGAAACACGCTGAGTTTGAAAGCAGGCAGCCGGGCTGCACCCGCAATCAGCTGTCGAGCCACGCCCCCTCCACAGAGGGACAGGCTGTCCGCAGGGTCTGATGCGAAGGACAGAGCTCCGGAAGCCGGCGGGACAGCTGGGGTGGGTTGTGAGGGCGGCACTGGTGCTGGGATGGGCTCTTGAGACGGTGCCGTGGGCTCAGTGCCGTTCTCGGCATGCTCTTGCACTGCAATCGGGTTGGCCGGAGGTGGCGAGATCGCCAGGGGTGGCGAGGGCGCATCCCCCGCCGGGCTGGGCGCAGCAGCTGAGTCTTCTAGGGGGTCTGGAAGCTGCAGCACAGGCGCAGTCGTCAGAGCCGGCAGAGCCGGCCCGGGAGGTAGCGGGACAGGTGGGGGGGGCGGCGCGGCTGCAAGGTCGGCCCCCAGGGCATCCTCAGGCGGGCAGAGAACCGCGGAGACACGGCCCCTCTCTGAGACAGGCTCTTGTTGATCGCTGCTGCAGTCAATCGTGTTGCCTAGCAACACGGGCGAATCCGCGGGAGGCAGTGCTGCTGCGGTCGGGACGCCGGCAAACTGCCGGAGACGGCGGGGCTGGCCGGGGTGGTGCCGCAGGCCCGGGAGACCGCGGGATCGGGTCCGTGCCCTCCCAGAGTGGGGGGAGCGGGCAGGGCCGGCTCCCCACCCCCCTGGAGAGAAAGAGCGGGGGAAAAAAAGGCTCCGTCTGCACATGCTCCAAGGGAGCAGAGAAAAACTTTTGCACAGCCGTGGGCAATGCGGGGGGTGGGGGCTGGGAGCCAGCACGACAGGCTCCTCTTCTGCAGGTTCCTGTCCTGCTGCGTCTGGTGGGAAGGGCGCGCGGGCTCGACAGTCGGCCACGAACCCCACCACAGCTTCCCTCTGCTTCAAAACATGGAAGAGGGCTAAGAATGTGTCCACTCAAAAACAGAGTCCATGAGATCCCAGATATCTAAATCGAGGGAGTATATCAAATCCGTAAAAAATCCATGGAATTTTGTCCATCTGAAAAACTCATAAAAATGTCTCTCCAACATATTGATTGTGTCCTCACTCCCCTACCTTCACCAGAGGTTAATAACTTTCTCATCTGACGCAGAAAACGGAACCTCAGTTTTCGAAGGTACATTTTGCCAATTTTCCACCCACATTCTGCGAAGGTTCACGATCTTAAAAATATTGCCCACTGCCTTCTTTCACTGGCAGAATATATGTTATGGGAAAGGCATTGGAAAAGACAATTAAAAACATTATCAGACACCTATGCCAAAGATGCAAATTGGCCAGATTTTACAATCAAACAGCTGGCTGGGGAAGGGGATTTACAGAAACCCTCTGACCAAGGTAACACCTTACCTAAGGCAGCACTATGAGACTTGGCTATTGCAGCAAAAACCTCCTTACTTCTTATCCCAGATGACTCTATTCCTACCCAACACTTTTCTAATATTAAACAAGGAGTAGATGAAAGCTTTATCAAATTTGTGGACAGAATTAAGGATGCTCTGGAAAAACAGATCGAGAACACAGAGGCAAGAAAAGAACTGTTGTGTAAACTTGCCATGAGTAATGCTAATGAACAGTGTAAAACAATTCTGAGGGCCCTACCCTTAGATACAGAACCTACCATAGACCAAATGCTGGAAAGATGTACACACCATTTGTCCACTGAAAATACAGTGGCCCAAGCAGTAGCTAAGGGTATTTCAGAAGGAGTTTCTGGTTCATTTGCAGTAGTGGCTTCCAAAGACCAGTCCCACTGCTTTCACTATGGAGACTTTGGACATTTTATAAAAGACTGTCCAGACAGGTCACCGACCCAAAACCCTCGTAACACCTACCAGATACCCCTCGGCTCACCTGTAAATGCCAAGACCCAATCTGGATTGAACAGTGGCCCCTCTCTAAAGTCGAACTGTGTGTACTACAAGCCCTCTTGGAAGAACAGCTTTCCAAAGGCCACATCGTCGAGACCAGCAGCCCTTGAAACTCTCCAGTCTTCGTACTGCAAAATCCAGGAATGGACAGGTGGAGGCTTCTCCACAACCACAAAATCAATGAGGTCATCGAGGACATGGGCCCCCTCCAGCCTGGCCTGCCCTCACCATCGATGCTGCCTAGAGACTGGACACTTGCCATCATAGGTATTAAAGACTGTTTCTTCAGCATTCTGCTGCACCCCCAGGATGCTCCACGGTTTGCTTTCTCCATTCCCTCTCTTAACAGAGAGGCTCCACTCAAAAGATGTCATTGGCGTTTTCTTCCCCAAGGACTAAAGAACAGTTCCGCTATATGCCAGTGGTGTGTTGCTCACATTGTCTCCTGTTTGGAACCAATTTTCAGATGCAATCATCTACCACTATATGGATGATATCCTGGTCTGTGCATCAGAAAAAGCTTACTTAGATAAAGCAGTTAAAAAGACCATTGAAACCATAGAAAAAGCAGGATTAGAGATCCGTGAGGACAAAATACAGTACACCAACCTAATACAGTTGCTTCCAGCTGGGGTATGCCCGGTGGGCTGCCTTGGTCTGGATAGTGCAGTCCTGCTCAACACAGCCTGACCGAGTTCCCAAGAAGCTGCTAGCCGCAGGCAACCTTAGCAAGCTCAAGTGATATCAGCTCTTAGTGATTATCAGCTCATTTGTGATTTCACCTCTTTAGCTTGCTAGGTGCCGCAGCAGACACAGGGAGAGAGAAGAGAAGGCTGTGTGAGGTTCTGAAGAAATGCTTTATTGGGGTCTTCTACGAAGGTTCTCAGTGACAGCTCATCTCCTCAACTGGGCAGAAGTAGGGGTTTATATATGTTACAGGGGTTTTGGAAATTGTCCAATAGTAAGGGTCAAAGGAAAGTGACCTATAGGCTTAACGAGAGATAAGTAAGGGTCCAAAGGCAGAAGAGAGGGGCTTCTAAGGTCCCGTCATCATGACTTGGCATGTCCTATCTTAGGCTTCTGACCTCCAAGGAGCCATTGCAGGCCCTGGGCCTGCTACACCAATCCATAGACTTATCTCGGATTCCAGATCCATGAAAGGACCATCCTACCCCAGCAGCTCGCCATCCGAGATGACCCAAAAACCCTGAGAGACTTACACACTCTGTGCAGATCCATCAACTTGATACGTCCCCTGCTAAGAATTACAACAGAGGACCTCGCTCCCGTGTTCAACCTTCTCTGCGGCAACAAAGACCTAGACTCTCCACGCACTCTCACAACAGAAGCCCCAGATGCCATCACCAAGGTTCAAGAAGCTCTGTCTTCATGCAAAGCCCATTGCTTCGAGCCCAGCCTGCCTTTCTGATGGAGAAGGAAGACTTGCACA
>NW_024511923.1:0-471 GCF_017590135.1 Pyrgilauda ruficollis
TTAAGGTCCCTTCCAACCCAAGGTGTTTTACAATTCTGTGAAATCACAGCGTGTCCAATTTCATAAGCTCATGTTTTAAAAATGCTTGATTATTCTCTGTGTTAGCATGTCTACACTAAGTTTCACCTGCATATCATTACCAGGTTTCAGAATTTCTCAGTAAATTACTGTGAATTCCCAATGAGATATAAAGATGCCACTATTACCCTTACCATATGACTCATAGAGAATAGCACATGTATTTAAGTTAAGCACAAACTTTCCTTCAGTTTCTGTGCTCTTCATCTCAACTTCACAGACTTGTAATGAAGATTCTCAGTAGTCATAAACCAAGCACTCAGGTATTACATATCCCTGAGTCTTTCTAATATTTAATTAGCTTCTAAAACATAGTTAAATTCAAAAAAGTGTAACAAGAATTACCTGATTTGGCAAATTCAAATGCAAACACAAAGAAACTTCCCATAGGAA
>NW_024511924.1:0-471 GCF_017590135.1 Pyrgilauda ruficollis
GGGGGCAGCGCGGCCATGGCCATGGCGGCCGCGGCGGGGGCTCGGGCTGCGCGCTGCGCGCTCTGCCGGGCCGGCCCCAGGCGCTGGTACCGCACCGAGCGCGGCGTCTACGGCTACAAACCGCGGAAGGCGGCGGGCGGGCGGGCGGAGGAGCAGCGCGGAGCCGGCAGAGCAGGTCGGACAGCCCCGGGGCCGCGCCGGGCAGAGGGAGCGCGGCGGGGGCTGCCCAGAGCGGGGCCCGAGCACGGAGCGGGCGCTCTGAGGTGTGGCGTGTGTTGGTCCCGGCGGGGCAGAGAGCGGAGCAGCCGCTCCGAGAGCTCTCGGCTGTGGTTTCTGCAAGGCAGGGGTGCCTGGCTCCGCTCCACGGGCTGGAGCGGCTGTGAGAGCACCGACTGCTGGAGTTTGCTCAGCGATGGGCTCTCGGAGAGTTCTGAGGCTCATAGAAGTACTTTTACCTGTCATTCTCCTTTT
>NW_024511925.1:0-471 GCF_017590135.1 Pyrgilauda ruficollis
GGGAATTAAGGGAAGAATTTGGGGGTCCCAAAGTCCCACCAGGCTGAGCTGCTCTGGTGGGTCTGGGGGCTTTGGGGGGGCTGGGGAGGGAATGTGGGGTCCTGGGCTTCTTTTTGGATTTGGGGTTTTTGGGGAAGTTCTGTCAGGATTTGGGGTTTTTAGGGTGGTTCTGTCAGGATTTGGGGTTTTTGGGGTGGTTCTGTCAAGGTTTGGGGTTTTTAGGGGTGTCTGACCATGATTTTGGGCGTTTCTGGGGGGGGATTCTCAGGATTTGGGGTTTATGGGGCTCTGACTGTGATTTTGGGGGTTTTTGGGGATGTCTGACTGGGATTTTGGGGTTTTGTGGGGGATCTGACTGGGATTTGGGGAATTTTGGAGGTGCCTGACCAGGATTTTGGAGGTGTATGACTGTGATTTTGAGGTTTTTGGGTGGTTTTGTCAGGATTTGGGGTTTTTGGGTGTGTCTGACTG
>NW_024511926.1:0-471 GCF_017590135.1 Pyrgilauda ruficollis
AAAATCCACCTGAAACCCCCCCGAAATTCCACCCCTCGCCCCAATTTCTCCTTCCGTCCCCCAGTTCCCCTCAGGAATTCCCAATTTTCCCCAAAATTTGCCCCAAATTGCCTCAAAATAACCCAAAATTGCCCCAAAATCCCCCCAAATTCCCCCCTCCCGCCATTCCCACGCCGTTGCCACGGCAACCAAGCCCCGCCCCCTTTCCCCCGCCGTTCCCGCGGCAACCAGGCCACGCCCCCTCCTCCCCGGTTGCCCCGGCAACGCCTTCCCGCGCTCGTTGCCACGGCAACGGCGCGCCAAAAGCGGAGGCCCCGCCCACTCAGCCCCTCCCACGTGACCGCCGGGTGGCGCGCGTTGCCGTGGAGACGGCGAGGGGGCGGGGTTTGCGTGAGGGGAAAGGGGCGGGGCTTCCAGAAGGGCGGGGACGGGGGCTCTGAGGGGTCAAATGAGGACAGGTACGGGGTGGGG
>NW_024511927.1:0-471 GCF_017590135.1 Pyrgilauda ruficollis
TTTTTTAATACTGTTTATCAGCAGAAGTTGTTATATATGTTTAATTTTGATCTATTTAATACCAATAAAAATGAAAATAATTTATTTGCTTTAACTTGAAAAATTCGAACAGGCTGAAAGTCACGTGGGCAGTGTGAGGTGTGGATGGAAGCTCTGTGCTCTCTGTACCTGTGGCACCCACAGTACCAGGAGCTTCCCCTGGCCTGGCTGGGGCAGGAGGGGGACAGTCCCTGCCCTGGTGTCCCCTGGCCCCACACGGAGAGCAGGACACACGGGCCACATGTGCCAGAGCCCCTGAGGCTGAGCCAGGACATCGCCCTGCCCAGGCTGGGATGCTGCTGGTGCTCACACACTGCTCAGGGAAGCAGAGTGGTGCTGGTGTACCCCAAAATCAGGGTTCCAGTGGCTTCAGGGCCGGGAGCCACCCAGGGGACCTGCGTGTGCCTCAGTGGTGCTGGCCAGGGACAACCA
>NW_024511928.1:0-471 GCF_017590135.1 Pyrgilauda ruficollis
CCTTCCCTGGGTGAGAAGCCATGCATTGAGTGAAGGAGTTAATTTTCCCAGACTTTGAACCTGTGTTAGGTTGTGATAACCATTGAAACCCCAAACTTGTGTGTTGCATATTGACTGCACCTGTACAAGTCATCCTAAGAGAGTCTCTGTCACTCAGGGTGTCACAACACTGGCTCGTGGTTGTCCTTAGAATGAAGGAACTTTGATTAAATTACACAGGCTCTCCTGATCCTTGCTTTTCTGGCCTCAAGGATGGCATGGTGACCTTCTGCTGGCACTACAGGGAATGTGGGCTTTGTAGATGAATTTGAGATCTGCCCCTGAAGTCTCAACCAGAGGTGCTCGTTCTAAAGCACCAACTTGTTTTTTTGAGGTTTACCCTGTGACATTTGTTCCTTCTCCACATTAGGTTCCATGTTCTGATACTTGTATTAATTTAATGTGATGTGCTCAATATAAGAAAACAAGCCC
>NW_024511929.1:0-471 GCF_017590135.1 Pyrgilauda ruficollis
CTGCGGGGTCATTAACAGACTAATTAACGGCTTAATCAGCTGTGGGGTCATTAATGGACTAATTAACTGTGGGGTCATTAACAGCTTAATTAACTGCAGCATGATTAATGGGGTACCCTGGAATTAATTAGCTACAGGAGTAATTACTAGCCTAATTAACTTTGGGGTCATTAATGGGGGTACCCTAGAATTAATTAACTGCAGCAGTAATTAATGGCCTAATTAACTGCAGGGTGATTATGGGGGGAAAAGCCCTAAAATGGGGCGGGGGGACACCGGGACCCCAAAAATCCAGGGACCCCAAAAATCCCCCTCAGTTCTGGGACCCCCAAAGTTCTCCTCAATTTAGGGACCCCCAAAATCCCCCCTGGTTTAAGGACCCCCCTCAGTTTTGGGGTCTCTTCCACAGCTTTGGTGACTCCCCCAAACTAGAGGGACTCCCCAGGATTTCGGGGACCCCCAAAAAGGATC
>NW_024511930.1:0-471 GCF_017590135.1 Pyrgilauda ruficollis
CCCACCCGAGACCCCCCAAATGCGGCCCGGACCCACGGCTCGGGGGGTCCCATCTGTGGGGGGGGGAGGGGGTCAGAGACACCCAAAAAACCCCAAAATTTAAAAAAATAGAACAAACCTTTAAAAACCCCCAAAAAAACCCCAAAAATCCCGAAATTCCATTTAAAAA
Source organism: Pyrgilauda ruficollis (assembly GCF_017590135.1). Lineage (NCBI taxonomy): Eukaryota > Metazoa > Chordata > Aves > Passeriformes > Passeridae > Pyrgilauda > Pyrgilauda ruficollis. Next base: position 170 of record NW_024511930.1, read on the forward strand.
ACAAACATAAAAAAATCCCCCCAAAAAACCTTAAAAATTAACCAAAACCTGAGCCAGGACCTGAAAACCAAAAACTCCCCAAAAATCCTAAAAAATAAACCCCAAACCCTAAAAAAAAAAAAAAAAATCTCCTAATAAACAAAACAAAACAAAAAAAAAAAAACCAAATCCCAAAATCTCATTAAAAAAGAAAACCAAAAAACCCAAAATCCTCAAAAAAATCCACAAAAAAAACCCCAAAACCCCCAAACTCCCCCACAAAAAAAACCCCAAATTCCCAAATTTCCTTAAAACCCCTCCCA
>NW_024511931.1:0-471 GCF_017590135.1 Pyrgilauda ruficollis
AGTTAATCAACTTGACTTGAGAATATTAATAATTTTCCCCCATGATTTGCATTTATGAGTCATTTGTGCCCACACAAATCTGCACTAATTCTCCATTTTCCTGAATAACGTGCAGTAATTCCCCATTTTTCCCAGACAATCTGCATTAAATAATCATCTTTGCCCAGACAATCCATATTTATCATTTTATCCAGATCATCTGGATTAATTCATCATTTTTGCTCCCATCATCTGTATTATTATTAATCTGTTTTTTTCCCAATAACATGCCCTAATCCCCATTTCTCCCAGATAATTTGCCCTAATCCCTAATTTTTCCAAGATAACTGGCCCTAAACCCTATTCTTCCCAAAAAACCTGCCCTAATCCCCATTTTTCCTTGGTAACATGCCCTAGTCCTGTCCCTCCCTGTTCTGGCCCTGGCGCTGCCTGGTGCCCGTCCTGGTGTCCCTGTCCCATGGCAGTGTCCCT
>NW_024511932.1:0-471 GCF_017590135.1 Pyrgilauda ruficollis
CAGCACATCATCTCCCACTGGTATTGGCAACAAAACCAACACAAAATTAAGGAAAACATTTTGTTTTCATTAATTTTTCTGGAACATATATTCCCTTTTCTTCTCTTTCTTTAGAAACACCCAAGCCCTTTCCTAGAAAGGAGGCACAGAGATAATAAAATAATTAGAACTACAGTAGAAAGTAGTTCAGGATTTGACCAGTATCTAACTTAATCCTTTCAATAACCCTCAGAGTAATTTACAATGGAAGGTAGTGAGGTATAAAATGCCAGTGAAAATCCAGTGGAAAAACTGAAAAGGCTCCCTAAAACAGTCCCATCAAACCACAGACCTATTTCCCCCTACATGGAAATGTGGCCAATGCTCCAAGCTGGGCAAGGAACATCCTGCAAGTTTGAGTCTTGACTTTAGGAATAAAAAAACAGGAAATTATCACACTGATATCTGTAACACCAAAAAAAAAAAAAAAAA
>NW_024511933.1:0-6215 GCF_017590135.1 Pyrgilauda ruficollis
GGGGGGACTGGGAGGGACTGGGGGGGGTAAAAAGGGGATTTGGTGTTACTGGTTTACACTGGTTTATACTGGTCTGTACCAGTCTGTACTGGTCCATACTGGTCCGTACTGGTCCATACTGGTCCGTACTGGTCCGTACTGGTCCGTACTGGTCCGCACACAGCTGATGGTGGCGGGGGCGGTGCTGGTGGCCATGGCCAGAGGGCCCTCGGCGGGACGGGTGAGCCTGGGGACACCTGGGGACACCTGGGGACACCTGGGGACACCTGGGGACATTTGGGGACAATCTGGGGACATTTAGAGACATTTGGAGTCAATTTGGGGACATCTGGGGACATTTGTGATAATTTTGGGGATGTTTGGGGACAATTTGGGGACATTTTGGGGACATTTGAGGTCATTTGGGGAGATTTGGTGACAATTTTGGGGACATCTGGTGACATTTGGGGATGTTCAGGGACACTTTGGGGACATTTTTGTTCATTTTGGGGACAATTTGGGGATGCTTTGGGCACATTTGGGGACATTTTGGGGACATCTGGGAGCATTTGTGATAATTTTGGGGATGTTTGGGGACAATCTGGGGACATTTGGAGTCAATTTGGGGACATTTAGGGTCATTTTGGGTCATTTGGGGACAATTTTGGGGACATCTGGTGACATTTGGGGATGTTCAGGGACAATTTGGGGACTTTGGGGACTTTTTTGATCATTTTTGGGGACAATTTGGGGATGCTTTGGGCACATTTGGGGACATTTTGGGGACACTTTGGGTCATCTGGGGACATTTTGAGGACATTTAAGGACATTTTGGGGACATCTGGCGACACTTTGGGGTAATTTTGGGGACATTTGAGGACAATTTGGGGACATTTGGGGACATTTGGTCACTCCGTGGTCACTCTGGCCGCAGGCTCAGGCCATGCTGACATCATAGTTCACTTTTGGGTCACTTTTGGGTCAGATTTTGGTCAGTTTGGGGTCAGTAGCTGCTGGTCACTCAGTGGTCACTCGGGGTCACTCAGTGGTCACTCGGGGTCACTCAGTGGTCACTCGGGGTCACTCAGTGGTCACTCGGGGTCACTCAGTGGTCACTCGGGGTCACTCAGTGGTCACTCGGGGTCACTCAGTGGTCACTCGGGGTCACTCAGTGGTCACTCGGGGTCACTCAGTGGTCACTCGGGGTCACTCAGTGGTCACTCGGGGTCACTCAGTGGTCACTCGGGGTCACTCAGTGGTCACTCGGGGTCACTCAGTGGTCACTCGGGGTCACTCAGTGGTCACTCGGGGTCACTCAGTGGTCACTCGGGGTCACTCAGTGGTCACTCGGGGTCACTCAGTGGTCACTCGGGGTCACTCAGTGGTCACTCGGGGTCACTCAGTGGTCACTCGGGGTCACTCAGTGGTCACTCGGGGTCACTCAGTGGTCACTCGGGGTCACTCAGTGGTCACTCGGGGTCACTCAGTGGTCACTCGGGGTCACTCAGTGGTCACTCGGGGTCACTCAGTGGTCACTCGGGGTCACTCAGTGGTCACTCGGGGTCACTCAGTGGTCACTCGGGGTCACTCAGTGGTCACTCGGGGTCACTCAGTGGTCACTCGGGGTCACTCAGTGGTCACTCGGGGTCACTCAGTGGTCACTCGGGGTCACTCAGTGGTCACTCGGGGTCACTCAGTGGTCACTCGGGGTCACTCAGTGGTCACTCGGGGTCACTCAGTGGTCACTCGGGGTCACTCAGTGGTCACTCGGGGTCACTCAGTGGTCACTCGGGGTCACTCAGTGGTCACTCGGGGTCACTCAGTGGTCACTCGGGGTCACTCAGTGGTCACTCGGGGTCACTCAGTGGTCACTCGGGGTCACTCAGTGGTCACTCGGGGTCACTCAGTGGTCACTCGGGGTCACTCAGTGGTCACTCGGGGTCACTCAGTGGTCACTCGGGGTCACTCAGTGGTCACTCGGGGTCACTCAGTGGTCACTCGGGGTCACTCAGTGGTCACTCGGGGTCACTCAGTGGTCACTCGGGGTCACTCAGTGGTCACTCGGGGTCACTCAGTGGTCACTCGGGGTCACTCAGTGGTCACTCGGGGTCACTCAGTGGTCACTCGGGGTCACTCAGTGGTCACTCGGGGTCACTCAGTGGTCACTCTGGCCGCAGGCTCGGGCCATGCTGACATCGTGGGTCAGTTTTGGGTCACTTATTGGTCACTCTGGGTCACTCTGGGGCAGTTATGTGGCAGTTATTGGTCACTCTGGGCCAATTTTGGGTCAGTTTTGGGTCACTTTTGGGTCAGTTTTGGGTCACTTATTGGTCACTCATGGGTCAGTTTTTGGACAGCTCTGGGTCAGTTTTGGGTCATTTTTGGATGAATTTTGGGGTCATTTTCAGGTCAATTTTGAGTCACTTTTAGGTGAATTTCAGGTAATTTTGGGGTCAGTTTTGGGTGATTTTTGGATCAGCTTGGGGTCAGTTTTGGGTCAGTTTCAGGTCCTTTCTATGTCGATTTTGGGTCACTTTTTAATCACTTTGGGATTAATTTCAGGTCAGTTTTTAATCAATTTCTGGTCAATTTGGGTCTAATTTGGGGTCAGATTTTAATCAGTTTTTGGTCAGTTTGGAATTTATTTCAGGTCAGTTCTGGATCAAATTTTGGGTCATTTTTGGTCAATTTAGGGCTGGATTTAGGTCAATTTTGGGTCAATTTCAGTGTCAATTTTGTCATTTTGAGCCAATTTCCCCTCGTTTTCCCCCATTTCCCGTCCACCAGGGGGCGCTGCTGGGCACACATGTGCTGCTGCTGACATCATCAGCGGTGGGGGCGGTGCTGGCTGTGATTGGCTGCGTGGCGGCCAACAGGGCACGCCCCAAGGCGGGGCCATTGGTGAGTGACAGGAAGGGTGTGGCCAGGGTTGATTAATGAGGGAGGTGTGGTTTATAAGGACCTTGCTTCCTTATATGGACATTGGGGTGGTGATGTGGGCGTGGCACACACTGACCACGCCCCTCTCCCGCCTCCAGCCCGTGGTGATCTATCAAACAGCGATGCCTGCCCCAGGGGCGGGGCCAACTGAGACCACGCCTCCTGCTCAGCAATAAAGACCAATCACAGCTGAGAGTATATCTGGCTCCGCCTCCTTCATCTGATTGGCTGGGGAGGGGGGTGAGGTCATTGGTGGTGCTGGGACAGCCCAGAGCGTTACTGGGATCACTGGGAGCACCATGAGCCAACTGGGAGCACTGGGAGCCCACTGGGAGCCAACTGGGAGCCAACTGGGAGCCTTTTCCTTCAGGTTTCAGCCCTTTTTCCCCTCACGTTTCGCTCCATTTTCTCCCTCATTGTTCCCGCCCTTTTCCCCCTCATGCTTCCCAATTTTTTCCCCCTCACATTTCCCTCCATTTTCTCCTCACATTTCCCACTTCTTTCCCCTCTCAAATTTTCTGCCATTTCCCCCGCACGCTTCCCACCCTTTCCCCTTCATGTTTCCCACGATTTTCTCCTTACATTTCCCACCCTTTTCCCTCCATTTTCCCCTCATGGTTCCCAACATTTTCCCCCTCACGTTTCCCACTTTCTTCCCCTCTCAAAGTTTTTGCCATTTCCTTCCACACATTTCCCACCTTTTCGACTCACATTTCCCACCATTTTCTCCTCATATTTCCCACCCTTTCCCCCTCACATTTCCCTCCATTTTTTCCTCACAGTTCCCACCATTTTCCCCCTCACTTTTCCCACTTTTTTCCCCTCTCAAAGTTTCTGCCATTTCCTCCCTCACATTTCCCTCCATTTTCTCATAATGTTTATCTCCCTTTCCCCTCATGATTCCCTCCATTTTTCCCTCCCATTTCCCTCCATTTTCTCCCTCACATTTCCCTTCATTTCCCCCTCATGGTTCCCGCCATTTTCTCCCTCACATTTTCCACTTCTTTCCCCTCTCAAATTTCTGCCATTTTCCCCCACACATTTCCCACCTTTTCCCCTCACATTTCCCTCCATTTTCCCCTCATGGTTCCCGCCATTTTCCCCCTCATGGTTCCCACTTTCTTCCCCTCTCAAAGTTTTTGCCATTTCCTTCCACACATTTCCCACCTTTTCCCCTCACATTTCCCTCCATTTTCCCCTCACATTCCCTCCATTTTTCACTCATGTTTCCCTCCATTTTTCCCTCACATTTCCCACTTCTTTCCCCTCTCAAATTTTCTGCCATTTCCCCCTCACATTTCCCACCATTTCCCCTTAATGTTTCCCTCCATTTTCTCCTCATGTTTATTGCCCTTTCCTCTCACATTTCCTTCCATTTCTCCCCTCACAGTTCCATCCATTTTCCCCTCACAGACATTTCCCTCCATTCCCCCTCACATTTCCCTCCATTTCCCTCTCACAGGTCCCACCATTTTCCCCTCGCAGTTCCCATTTTTTCCCCTCTCAAAGTTTCTGCCATTTCCCCCCACATTTCCCGTCCTTCTCCCCTCACATTTTTCACTTTTCCCCCTCATATTTCCCACCTTTTCCCCTCACATTTCCCACCTCTATTCCTCAATTTTCCTGCCCTTTTCCCGCCCTTTTCCCCTCATGCTTTCCCCACTTTTCCCCCTCATGTTTCTCACTCTTTTTCCCCTCACATTTCCCAACCTTTCCCCTCACCTTTCCCGCCCTTTCCCGCTCACAGTTCCCTCCATTTTCCCCTCACATTTCCCTCCATTTTCCCCTCACATTTCCCTCCATTTCCCCCTCATATTTCCCTCCATTTTCCCCTCACATTTCCCTCCATTTTCCCCCTCACAATTCCCACCATTTCCCCCTCACAATTCCCACCATTTCTCCCCTCACATTTCCCTCCATTTTTCCCCCACATTTCCCTCCATTTTCCCCTCACAGTTCCCGCTCTTTTCTCTCTCACATTTCCCACCATTCTCCCTTCACATTTCCAGCCATTTCCCCCTCACAGTTCTCACCTTTTTCCCCTCAAAATTCCTGTCTTTTTCCCCCTCACATTTTCCTCATTTTCTCCCTTTTCCCCCTCATGTTTTTCTCACTTTGGACTCGATTTTCCCCTCACATTTCCCACCTTTTTTTCCTCATTTTTCCTGCCATTTTTCCCTAATTTTTCTGCCTTTTCCCCCTCATTTCTCCCCCTTTTTCTCTCTCACATTTTCCTAATTTTTCCACCCATTTTTGCCATTTTTTTCCCCCTCACATTTTCCTCACTTTTCCCTCCATTTTCCCCTCGGGTTTTTCTTAATTTTTCCCCCATTTTCCCACCTTTTCCCCCTCATTTTCTGCATCAAAATGGGCAGGAAGGAGGAAAAATGATCCAAAAATGGGAAAAATCAGGGGGAAAAGGGGGAAAAATGGGCAGTAGGGGGGAAAATCAGGGAAAAATGAGGAAAGATGGGCAGAAAAGGGGAAAAAATTTGGGGTAAATGAGGCAAAAACTTGTGGAAAGGGGAAAATATAAGGAAAAATGAGCCCAAAATGGGAAAATTTGGGGAAAAAAAGGGGCAAAAGGGGGAAGATTTGGGAAAACCAGGGAGAAAGTAAGGGAAAATGGGTGAGAAAGAGCAAAATCCAGGAAAAATGAGGAAAAACTGGGCAAAATAGTGACAAAAAGGGACAAAATCCAGGGAAAATGAGGGGGAAAATGGGCAGAAAGAAGCAAAATTCAGGAAAAATGAGGCAAAAAATGGGAAAAATCGAGGGGGGGGATGGGGAAAAATTGGCAGGAAGGAGGAAAACACAGGAAATTCTATCCAAAAGTGGGGGAAATAAGGGGAAAATGAGGCAAAAATGGGGAGGAAGGAGGAAAAACCTAGGAAAAATGATCCAAAAATGGGGAAAATCAGGGAAAATTAGGCAAAATTGGGGGAAATTGGGGTAAAAATGAGGAAAATCAGGGGGAAAATGAGGCAAAAATGGGATAAATCAGGGGAAAAGGAGGCAAAGATTGGGAAAATGGGGGAGATAAGGGGCAAAAAGGGGTGGAAAGGGACAAAATCCGGGGAAAATGAGGCAAAAACGGGAAAGAGGGAGAAAATATGGGGGGAATGATCAAAAAATGGGGATAAATAAGGGAAAATGAAGCAAAACTGGGGAAATCAAGGGAAAATGAAGCAAAAATGGGGGAAATCAGGGGAAAAGGGGGGGGGAATGGGGGAGAAAAGGGGGAAAATGGGTGGAAGGGGACAAAATCTGGGGAAAATCAGGGAAAAATGGGGAAA
>NW_024511934.1:0-471 GCF_017590135.1 Pyrgilauda ruficollis
CCCCAGGCTGTCCCCATCCCTGTGTGTGCCTGTTCCCAGGCTGTCCCCAGCCCTGTGTCCCCATCCCCAGCCCTATGTGTCCCTGTCCCCAAGCTGTCCCCATCCTTGTGTGTCCCTGTCCCTGCTCCCAGGCTGTCCCCATCCTTGTGTGTCCCCAGCCCCTCCCCGGGCTGTCCCCAGCCCCGTGTCCCCATCCCCAGGCTGTGCCCAGCCCTGCGTGTCCCCAGCCCCTCCCCAGGCTGTGCCCAGCCCTGTGTCCCCATCCCCAGGCTGTCCCCATCCCTGTGTGTCCCCAGCCCCTCCCCGGGCTGTCCCCAGCCCCGTGTCCCCGTGTCCCCAGCCCGTGCCGGTGTCACTCACCGCCCCTCCAGAGCGGTGACCGTGTGGAGCCGTGCCGGGCGCGCCCCGAGCCCTTCTGCCGCCAGGGCTTGCGGCCGCCGCCGCGCACCTCGGCCCGGCTGCGCACGCGCG
>NW_024511935.1:0-471 GCF_017590135.1 Pyrgilauda ruficollis
AAAAAAAAGGAAAACAAACCCACTAAATCTTCAACACAACTATAATCTGTTAATTGTCCTGATTTGGATTGCTTGGTAAATGAACCTGTAAACTTCCACATGTGGCCATGCACTACTTTTTCTATTCTTATGACTCTCTCCACTTGCAGCACTTAGGAAGCAACATACTGGATGCTTTTGCCATTTTTTTTTCAGTATTTTGACAGATTTGGTGCTGTATGATGATTACTATGACTTAATTGTACATGGCTTATTTTAGAGCAGGAAAAATAATATAAAATACTTTAGAAGGCAGAATATCCTCTATAGCAATAGCTTTGAGATAAAAACCTCTTTTGAGCAAGAGGCACCTTCAGAAATCTACACTTAATCCCATGTACAGCAAGAGTCATCAATGATTTGTGGGCCAAAAATCCTCCATACTGGTCATAGTTTTAGTTCCATGTCTTTTTTCCTTCTAACTGTTTTTCA
>NW_024511936.1:0-471 GCF_017590135.1 Pyrgilauda ruficollis
AACATAAGTCAGCTGAAAATTGTCCCCACAGTTTAGCTGTCTAAATACTTATGGGAGAATACAAACCTTTCACTAACTGTAGCAAAATCAAATTCTAGCTCACAAGTATAGCAAAAACTCCTGTAAATTGATAATTTCATCAATAATACATTTATGTTATATTCATAAAGTTGCCTGCAGCTGATTTTACTTGGGTAAGTTTCAACCAGCATTGAAACAAAGGAGTTCTGTAAATACTCATGTATTATACCAGGCATGAGAGTTACTTCAAAAATTACCAGCAAACATTAGACTTAAAAACCAGAGAATTGCTTGAGAAAAAGCACAAAATAGGACCCAGCACTCCCCATACTCCACCATGCCAGTCTAACTCTTGAATGGCAATGCTCGGCATAGGTTAATGTCAATATAGTTAGCAGCTATGGCCTCACTCTCTGGATAACCTTTAAACTGCCCATGCAAAAATAAAAA
>NW_024511937.1:0-471 GCF_017590135.1 Pyrgilauda ruficollis
GCTGAGGTGGATCAGTGTCTCATAGCAGGGGTCTTGGTGGCCTGTGTGAAGGTGGGGATGTGCTGGGGTGGGTCTCAATGCCAGCTCTGGCTTTGGAGCTGTGGGGGTACCTTTTGCTTTGCTGGCTCTTCTGGTGGATTTGCAGAGGCTGGAGCTGTGTGAGGGAGAAAAGGAGAAGGTGGCTGAGGTGCCACCGGAGGAGATTTGGCACGTGGAGGGGGCAGGGAGCCAGAAGGACTTGTTCTCCTCTGCTGGCAGGGTGACTCTGAGCACACAGAGCGAGGAAAATCTACTTGAAAAATGAATTTTTAGATGAGAAGTGTCATTTAAGTAAGAAAGCAGAATATGACTGCTCTTCTCTATTAAGATGTGACACAAAGACATACAAACACATTTTGGGATGTCCAGAGCACCATGACCCAGTTTCTTCTTGATTCCTTTTCTTGCTTCTTTATTTTTAAAAAAAAAAAA
>NW_024511938.1:0-471 GCF_017590135.1 Pyrgilauda ruficollis
CCCTGACCCCCCCATAAATCCCCCCCTGACCCCCCAGGAGCACCGAAAGCTGCAGCGCAGGAAGGGCCCGGCCAAGCGCCGCCCCCCCTCGCCCCCCTCCCCAGAAGAGGAAGAGGAGGAGGAAGAAGAGGAGGAAGAGGAAGATGAGGAAGACGAAGACCCCGACGCTGAGCCCGAGGGGGAGGCGGAGCCCGAGGCGGAGCTGGGGGGGGGTGAAGCCGAGGCCGAGCCCCCCCCGGAGCCCCCCCCGGAGCCGCCGTACCCCCCCAGCCTGGCTGACCACGAGTACACGGCACGGCCGGGGGGTCCGGGACCCCAGCCCGGGGCTCAGCCCGGCCGTGCCCCCACCCCCATGGCCCCGGGGGTGTTCCTGAGCCAGCGCCGGGGCCCCCCCGGAACGGCCCCCCCGAGCCACGGTGAGGGGTTTGGGGGGGTTTTGGGGAGGGTCTGAGGAGATTGGGGGGGGGTTTG
>NW_024511939.1:0-471 GCF_017590135.1 Pyrgilauda ruficollis
CTTTGGTAGCCCAGCTCTCGGGTATTTGTGCATCTATGTGACATACTTTTATGGCCAACTTCTTCACCTAGGCAGTGATGTCTTGCTGCATTTCAGCAGCCCAGATGTGTTTCCCTCTGTGCTGCCAGTTGACCTTTTTCCATCATTTGCTGCCATCCATGAGTCAGTGTAGAGGTACAGCACTGGCCATTTCTCTTTCAGCAGTATCTAAAGCCTGCTGGGTGGCTTTCAGCTCTGCTCTATGGCTTGATCCACCTTGTACCTCAATAGCTTCTACCAGCTCATTGTGTAGGATTTCATATGGCAGCTGTCCATTTTCAGAGTGTGTGGCAGGAACTGTCAGTAAAGAGTGTATTGCTTTTCATTTTGTGGTGGTTGATTATATGATAGGGCCTCTTCAACATGTGGTACCTTCTCCTTTGATGATGGTAGTCTGAAAGTTTTACCTTCATGCCAGTTCTTGCTGACTTC
>NW_024511940.1:0-471 GCF_017590135.1 Pyrgilauda ruficollis
GAATTCGGGAATTCGGGGAAATTTGGGAATTCGGGAGTCAGGAATTTGGGGGGAATTTGGGGTGATTTGGTGGATTTGGGGGAATTCGGGGATTCAGGAATTTGGGAATTCGGGGATGAGGGATCAGGAATGTGGGAATGAGGGGATTCGGGAATTTGGGAATTTGGGGGAATTCGGGAATTCGGGGAAATTTGGGGGAATTTGGGGGAATTTGAGGGAATTCGGGGATTAGGGGATTCAGGGAATGAGGGGAATTGGGAATTCGGGGGAATTTGGGGGAATTCGGGAATTGGGGATTTTGGGATTGGGCATTTGAGAATTCAGGAATGCGGGATCGGGAATGAGGGAATTTGGGGGAATTTGGGGGGATTTGGGGAAATTTGGGGAAATTTGGGGAAATTTGGGGGAATTCGGGGATTCAGGAATTTGGGAATTCGGGGATGAGGGATCAGGAATGTGGGAATGAGGGGA
>NW_024511941.1:0-471 GCF_017590135.1 Pyrgilauda ruficollis
TCCCTCCATCTCTAAAGCCCCTCCCCCACCCTGTGGCCCCTCCCCCTGACGCTGTGGCCCCTCCCCCGCAGCACCACAGCTTCTACGACTTCATCGTCACCAAGGCCCGCGGGAAGAGCGGTGAGTGACGTCATCAACGGGGCTGTGACGTCGTCGACGGGGCTGTGACGTCACTGGGGGGTGTGACGTCGTGGGGATGGCGACGTCATCGTTGGGGGTTGTGACGTCATCACTGGGGATGTGACGTCATTGTTGGGGATCGTGCAGTTTTGGGGGTGTGACGTCACTGTTGTGGCTGTGACATCATCGGGGCTGCGACATCACTCTTGGAGATGTGACATCGTTTTGGCTGTGACGTCACTGTTTGGGGGCTGTGACATCACTGGGGTTTTGATATTGTCCCCCCATCGGGGGCTGTGACGTCATCATCGGGGATTGTGGCACTGTGGGGCTATGACGTCATTGGGGGGG
>NW_024511942.1:0-471 GCF_017590135.1 Pyrgilauda ruficollis
CCAGAGGGATGTCCTGGGCTCCGACAGAGATGGTGTGGATTTAATTTATTGCTCTTTCTTTATTCTGCTGTTATACTGCTTTCTCATATTGAGAGAGCTGTAAACTATATTTGAAGGTCTCCTAAAAACCACATTAAAAGCAATGGATGGTAGGACCTTTAAACACTGGGATTTACATTTAGCAAATGTCACCTGGTTTGTTAACACTAGAGGCTCTACCAGTTGAGCTGGCCCTGCCCAATGAAAACCTCCATGTCGCTATAGAGCACGACACGGCACAAAGCACCCAGACTCCATCAGAAGGGTGTATAAGAGGGATTTATGGCTGATTGTCGTCAGGGTATTTGTGTCTCCACGTGCCCCTTTGCATTCCTCTTCCAGTTTCCCTGCACTTGTCAACCACCTGAAAAAGATCTTAACTTAAATGACTTTTGCCAGAGCAGTCATTTTATGCTCAACAGAACCAACCTT
>NW_024511943.1:0-470 GCF_017590135.1 Pyrgilauda ruficollis
GAGCTTCCTGTGCATCCGTTTCTGCCCGTTGCTCCCATCTCACTGCCCGGCAGCCCTGCGCAGACGGAGCCTGGTCCCTCCTCTGACAGCTCCCTGCAGAGCCTGGCAGACATGGACAGCTTCCCCCTCAGGCTCGTCTCTCTCCCGGAGGCTGAAGGCCCAGTTCCCTCAGCCTTTCCTCCTGAGGGAGATGCCCCATCCCTGCATCCTCTCTGTTCTGTCCCTGGAGCCACTCCAGGAGCTCCGTGTCTCTGCTGTGCCCAGGAGCCCAGAGCAGGACGCAGCACTCCAGACGTGCCTCCCCGGGCCGAGGGGCAGGATCACCAACCTCGGCCTGCTGGCAGTGCTCTCCCTAAGCACCCCAGGATCCCCCTGGCCTCCTGGGCCACGGGGCGCTGCTGGCTTTTGGACAGTTCCTTGTCCATCGGGATGCTCGGGTCCTTCCCACAGAGCTGCTTTCCAGCAGGTCA
>NW_024511944.1:0-6151 GCF_017590135.1 Pyrgilauda ruficollis
GAAAATTTGGGAAAATTTGGGAAAAGTGGGAGTGGGATCTCACCTCCTCCTGCTGGGCAGGAAAATCGGGAAGAGCCCGGCCGGGCACGGAGAGCCTGGAAGGAAACGGGAAAATCCCAAAAATCCTGGGATGGGGACTCAGGGATGGCAGAGGGGGTGATGGCAGAATTCCCAGAAATCCAGGGCAGAATTCCCAGAAATCCAGGAGAGAATTCCCAAAAATCCAGGGGATAATTCCCAGAAATCCAGGGGAGAATTCCCAGAAATCCAGGGGAGAATTCCCAGAAATCCAGGGGAGAATTCCCAAAAAATCCAGAGAAAAATTCCCAAAAAATCAGGGAAAAATTCCCAAAAATTCAGGCTAGAATTCTGGAAAATCCAGGGCAGAATTTCCAGAAGATCCAGGGGGGAATTCCCAGGAATTCAGAGCAGAATTCCCAAAAATCCAGGGAAAACTCTGCAGGAAATCCAGGAGAGAATTCCTAGAAAATCAGGGAAAAATTCCCAAAAATCCAGGGCAGAATTCCCAAAAATCCTGGGAAAAGTCTGCAGGAAATCCAGGAGAGAATTCCCAGAAAATCCAGGGAAAAATTCTCAAGAAATCCAGGGGAGAATTCCCAGGAAAAACAGGGGAGAATTCCCTAAAATCCAGGCTGAAATTCCTGAAAATCCAGGGCAGAATTCCCAAAAATCCAGGGGAGAATTCCCAGGAAATCCAGGGAAAAATCTCCAGGAAATCCAGGAGAAAATTCCCAAAAATCCAGGGAAAATATCCCAAAAATCCAGGGCAGAATTCCCAAAAATCCAGGGCGGAATTCCCAAAAAATCCAGGGCAGAATTTCCAGGAATTCAGAACAGAATTCCCAAAAATCCAGGGCAGAATTCCCAGAAAAACCAGGGAAGAATCCTCAGGAAATCCAGGGAAAAATTCCCAAATATCCAGGGGAGAGTTCCCAAAAATTCCAGGGAAAAATCTCCAGGAAATCCAGGAGAGAATTCCCAAAAATCCAGGAGAGAGTTCCCAGAAAAATCGAGGAGTAAATTCCCAAAAAATCCAGGGCAGAATTCCCAAAAATCCAGGACAGAATTCCAAGAAAATCCAGGGAAAAATTCTTAAAAAATCAGGGAAAAATTCCCAAAAATCCTGGGCAGAATTCCCAAAAATCCAGGGAAGAATCCCCAGGAAATCCAGGGAAAAATTCCCAAAAAATCCAGGGCAGAATTCCCAAAAATCCAGGGCGGAATTCCCAAAAATCCAGGGAAAAATCTCCATGAAATCCAGGGCAGAATTCCCAGAAAAACCAGGGAAGAATCCCCAGGAAATCCAGGGAAAAATTCCCAGAAAAACCAGGGCAGAATTCCCAGGAAAAACAAGGGAGAATTCCCAAAAAATCCAGGGAAAAATTCTCAAAAAATCAGGGAAAATTCCCAAAAATCCAGGCTTGAATTCCCAAAAACCCAGGGCAGAATTCCCAAAAAAACAGGGAAAAATTCTCAAAAACCCACCCAATTCCTTTGGGGCCGGGGCATCCTGGGAATCCGGGCACCTTCCAGAACATTCCTGGGAAAAGAGGGAATGGCAGGAAAAACGGGAATTCCGGGGGATTTCCCAGGAATTCCGGGGCTGGGAAGTGCCCAAGGAATTCTTGGATTATTTTGGGAATTTGGGAATTCCACGGATCCGTCCTGGAAGCCGAGAGGTTTTTATGGAATTTGGGGATGGAGAAGGGAAAGATTCCCAAAAATTCCCAAAATTCCCAAAGGGAATTCCTGCTCTCCCTGCCTGTGAGGCTTCCCAAGAGCAGAATTCCTGGAATTCCAAGGGAATTCCCTAAAATCCCCCAAAATTCCTGAGAAATTCCTGGGAAATTCCCTAAAATTCCAAGAAAATTCCCAAGAAAATTCCCCAAAAAATTCCCAAGAAAAGTCAAGAAAATTCTTGGGAATTCCCAAGGAAATTCCCTGAAATTGCATTAAATTCTCCATGATTCCCAAAAATTCCCCAAAATCCTCCAAAATTCCATGGAATTCCAAAGGAAATTCCCAGAAATCCCCCAAAAGTTCCCCAAAATTCCAAGAAAATCTGCCAAAATTCCATGGAATTCCCAAGAAAATTCCAAGGAAATCCCCCAAGATTCCCAAAAATTCCCAGGAAATCCCCCAAATTTCATGGAATTCCTTGAAATTCCAAGAAAATCCACCAAAATTCCATGGAATTCCCAAGAAAATTCCCATGAATCCCCCAAGATTCCCAGAAAATTCCCAGGAAATCCCCCTAAATTCCATGGAATTTGAAGGAAATTCCTGGGATTCCCAAGGAAATCCCCCAAATTCCATGGAATTCCTTGAAATTCCAAGAAATTCCTGGGAGAGATTCCAAGAAAATTCCCTGAAATCTCCAGGAATCACCCAAAATCCCATGGAATTCCCAAGAAAATTTCATGAAAATCCCAAGAAAATTCCACGGAAATTCCCCACAAACCCAAAAAATTCCTCCAAAAATTCCCAAAAATTCCCAAAAAATTCCCCAGAAATGCCCCAAAATTCCACGACATTCCCAGAAATCCCAAATAATTTCCAGGAATTCCCAAGAAAATTCCCAGGAATCCCTCAAAATCCCAAGAAAAGTCCTTGAAATTCCCAAGAAAATTCCATGAAATTCCCAAGGCAGAAAATCCCAAGAAAATTCCAAGGAAATCCCCTGAAATTCCCAAGAAAATCCCCCAAAATCCCCCAATTTTCATGGAATTCCTTGAAATTCCAAGAAAATTCCCTGAAATCTTCAGGAATCACCCAAAATTCCCAGGAAATCCTCAAAATCCCACGGAATTCCCAAGAAAATTCCCTGAAATCCCCAAGGAAATCCCATGGAAATTTCCCACAAACCCCAAAAAAATCCCCAAAAATTCCCAAAAAAATCCCCAGAAATCCTCCAAAATTCCACGGCATTCCCGGAATTTCCAAGAAAATTCCTTGAAATTCCCCAAAAAATCCCAGAAAATGTCAAGGAAATTCCCAGGAATCTCCAAAATTCCCAGAAAATCCCCCAAATTCCATGGAATTCCAAGGAATCCTTTGAAATTGCCAAGAAAATTCCCCAAAATCCCATGGAATTCCATGAAAATGCCTGGGAATTCCCAAGAAAATTCCCTGAAACCCCCAAATTCCATGGAAATGCCTGGGAATTCCCATGGAAATTCCAAGGAAATCCCTGAAATTCCCCACAAACCCTAAAAATTCCCAAAAAATTCCGCAGAAATGCCCCAAAATTCCACAAAATCCCAAGAAAATTCCTTGAAATTCCCAAGAAAATTCCTTGAAATTCCCAAGCAAATCCTCCTGAAATTCCTCAAAATCCCATGGAATTCCCAAGGGAATTCCCTGAAATCCCCCAGAACCACCCAAAACCCCCAAGGAAACCCCCTGAAATTCCCAAAATTCCCAAGAAACTCCCCAAAAATTCCTGGAAATCCCCCAGCAATCCCAAGAAAATTCCCTGAAATCACCCAAATTCCATGGAAATGCCTGAGAATTCCCAAGAAAATTCCACAAAATCCCCAAGGAAATTCCAAGGAAATCCCCTGAAATTCCCAAGAAAATCCCCCAAATTCCATGGAATTCCTTGAGAATCCAAGAAAATTCCCTGCAATCCCCAAGGCAGAAAATCCCAAGGAAATTCCACGGAAATTCCCCACAAACACCAAAAATTCCTCCAAAATTCCCAAAAATACCCAAAAAATTCCCCAGGAATTCCCAAGAATCCCTCAAAATCCCAAGAAAATTCCTTGGAATTCCCAAGAAAATTCCCTGCAATCCCCAAGGCAGAAAATCCCAAGGAAATTCCACGGAAATTCCCCACAAACCCCAAAAATTCCCAAAAAATTCCCCAGAAATGCCTCAAAATTCCACGGCATTCCCAGAATTCCCAAGAAAATTCCTTGAAATTCCCCAAAAAAAGCCAAGGAAATTCCCAGGAATCTCCAAAATTCCCAAATAAATCCCCCAAATTCCATGGAATTCCAAGGAATCCCATGAAATTCCCAAGAAAATTTCCTGAAACCCCCAAAATCCCATGGAATTCCATGGAAATGCCTGGGAATTCCCAAGAAAATTCCCAGAAAATCCCAAGGAAATTCCACGGAAATTTCCCACAAACCCCAAAAATTCCTCCAAAAAAATCCTCAGAAATCCTCCAAAATCCCCCGACATTCCCAGAAATCCCAAATAATTCCCAGGAATTCCCAAGAAAATTCCCTAAAATCCCCAAGGAAGAAAATCCCAAGGAAATTCCAAGAAAATCCCCTGAAATTCCTAAGAAAATCCCCCAAATTCCATGGAATTCCTTGAAATTCCAAGAAATTCCTGGGAGAGATTCCAAGAAAATTCCCTGAAATCTCCAGGAATCGCCCAAAATCCCATGGAATTCCCTGATATTCCTTGAAATTCCCAAGAAAATTCCCTGGAAATTCCCCACAAACCCCAAAAATTCCCCCAAAAATTCCCAAAAATTCCCAAAAAATTCCCCAGAAATCCCCCAAATTTCCCCGGCATTCCCAGAAATCCCGAGTAATTTCCAGGAATTCCCAAGGAAACCCCCTGAAATTCCTCAAAATCCCATGGAATTCCCAAGAAAATTCCCTGAAATCCCCGAGAATTCCCAAGAAAATTCCATGAAATTCCCAAGGTAATTCCACGGAAATTCCCCACAAACCCCAAAAATTCCTCCAAAAATTCCCAAAAAATTCCCCAGAAATCCTCCAAAATTCCACAAGATTCCCAGGAATTCCCAGGAAAATTCCCTGAAATCCCCCAGAACCACCCAAAATTCAATTCCCTGAAATCTCCAGGAATCACCCAAAATCCCATGGAATTCCCAAGAAAATTTCATGAAAATCCCAAGAAAATTCCACGGAAATTCCCCACAAACCCAAAAAATTCCTCCAAAAATTCCCAAAAATTCCCAAAAAATTCCCCAGAAATGCCCCAAAATCCCCCGACATTCCCAGAAATCCCAAATAATTCCCAGGAATTCCCAAGAAAATTCCCTAAAATCCCCAAGGAAGAAAATCCCAAGGAAATTCCAAGAAAATCCCCTGAAATTCCTAAGAAAATCCCCCAAATTCCATGGAATTCCTTGAGAATCCAAGAAAATTCCCTGAAATCCCCAGGAATCACCCAAAATTCCCAGGAAATCCTCAAAATCCCATGGAATTCCCAAGGAATTCTCCTGAAATTCCCCACAAACACCAAAAATTCCTCCAAAATTCCCAAAAATACCCAAAAAATTCCCCAGGAATTCCCAAGAATCCCTCAAAATCCCAAGAAAATTCCTTGGAATTCCCAAGAAAATTCCCTGCAATCCCCAAGGCAGAAAATCCCAAGGAAATTCCACGGAAATTCCCCACAAACCCCAAAAATTCCCAAAAAATTCCCCAGAAATGCCTCAAAATTCCACGGCATTCCCAGAATTCCCAAGAAAATTCCTTGAAATTCCCCAAAAAAAGCCAAGGAAATTCCCAGGAATCTCCAAAATTCCCAAATAAATCCCCCAAATTCCATGGAATTCCAAGGAATCCCATGAAATTCCCAAGAAAATTTCCTGAAACCCCCAAAATCCCATGGAATTCCATGGAAATGCCTGGGAATTCCCAAGAAAATTCCCAGAAAATCCCAAGGAAATTCCACGGAAATTTCCCACAAACCCCAAAAATTCCTCCAAAAAAATCCTCAGAAATCCTCCAAAATCCCCCGACATTCCCAGAAATCCCAAATAATTCCCAGGAATTCCCAAGAAAATTCCCTAAAATCCCCAAGGAAGAAAATCCCAAGGAAATTCCAAGAAAATCCCCTGAAATTCCTAAGAAAATCCCCCAAATTCCATGGAATTCCTTGAAATTCCAAGAAATTCCTGGGAGAGATTCCAAGAAAATTCCCTGAAATCTCCAGGAATCGCCCAAAATCCCATGGAATTCCCTGATATTCCTTGAAATTCCCAAGAAAATTCCCTGGAAATTCCCCACAAACCCCAAAAATTCCCCCAAAAATTCCCAAAAATTCCCAAAAAATTCCCCAGAAATCCCCCAAATTTCCCCGGCATTCCCAGAAATCCCGAGTAATTTCCAGGAATTCCCAAGGAAACCCCCTGAAATTC
>NW_024511945.1:0-470 GCF_017590135.1 Pyrgilauda ruficollis
TTGTTTAAGAGGCTGAGCAACAAAACTGGTTGAAAAATATAGAAAGTATCCATGAAAAGGGATTAGAAATCTGAGAGCTGCTCATTAGAATTCTATTACAAGAAAGAGTGAGCATAACATAGTGATAAAAAACCCCATGTACCAACAGTCTCAGGTGTGGCTTTAGAAATTTCATATAATATTGCCTTAGAGTAATCAAATCTATTTATGCATTAAGATAGTTTTAAGGAACACTAAAATTCCTTTAAAGAAAAGGATATTACATTTTCCCCTCAGTTAAAGTTATGGATTTTTTTTAATTACTGGAGGGGTGGCAGTGGAGGGAATTGTTTCTGTACTAGACAAATTTGGGGAGGAGGTTTTAAAGCTACATTTACATTCTCTGAACACAGGATGAAAGGAACGGCACTCAAACCCAGGAAAACCAAAAACAAACAAAAGCCAAATGAAACAAACAAACAAACAAAAAA
>NW_024511946.1:0-470 GCF_017590135.1 Pyrgilauda ruficollis
CCCGCCGCGCGCGGCCGCCGGGAGCCCCACGGCGCGCGCCCAATGACAGCGGGCACCGCGCGCGCCGCGCCGCCGTTCAACACCGACCGAGCGGGCACCAGGAGGGGCCGCCCCGGGAACGGCGGCGAGAGACGGGGGCCCCGCCCCGGGCAGGTGGCGTCACGGCTGCGGGCCGAGCGCAGCACCTGTCGCTTTCAGCGCCCTTCCCCCCGCCCGCCCCCCGCTGCCCTGCCCGGCCGCTCGGGACGGACCCCAGCCAGAAGCCTCGGAACGGGGAGCGGCAGCCGCCCAGTAGCAGCGGGAGACAGAATGACCGCCCGCGCCAGTTGGCTGAGGGCAGCGGAACGAGCGCACGTGGGGAAACCGCGCCGCTCTTCGCCGGGACCCGGAGCGGCTCTACCCGGCGGGGCGCGCGCTGCCGGCGCTCCCGAGGCGGCCCGCGCGCAGCGACGCCTCGCGTGGCCGCCGGG
>NW_024511947.1:0-470 GCF_017590135.1 Pyrgilauda ruficollis
TGGGAATTTTGGGGAATTTTTCTGGAACTTTTTGGGGAATTTTTCGAGATTTTTTTGGGGTTTTTTTTGCTTTTTTTTTGGAATTTTTGGGGAATTTTTGGCGACTTCTTAAGGAATTTTTTGGGAATTTTGGGAAATATTTAAATAGAATTTTTGTGGATTTTTGGGGGAATTTTTATGGATTTTTTGGGAATTTTTTGGGGAATTTTGGGGATTTTTTTGTGAATTTTAAATGGAATTTTTGGGGGATTTTGGGGGGAATTTTTTGGAATTTTTGGGGAATTTTTGCGAATTTTTTGGGGATTATTTTGAAATGTTTTGGGAATTTTTGGGGAATTTTTTGGGATTTTTTTTTGGATTTCTGGGGAATTTTTAATGGGATTTTTTTGGGATTTTTATTTTATTTTTATGGGATTTTTTGGGATTTTTGGGATATTTTTGCGATTTTTTGGGAATTTTTTTGGAAATTT
>NW_024511948.1:0-470 GCF_017590135.1 Pyrgilauda ruficollis
CTTCTCAGATGGGGAAGAAGGCAGGGAGCAAGATCCCTCCCCACCACAGGTGGAGCCTTCCCCAGTAGTCTCTGACTGGGAGGAATGTAGGGAGCAATACCTGTCCCTGGGAGACATTGAGAACTGCCAGGAGATTTCTGACTGGGAAGAATCTCTTGGCCAGCTGCTGTCCCCAGGAGAAGGCACAAGCCAACAGGCACGTTATGACTTGGAAGTTTGCAGAAAGCAAGTGCTGTCCCAGAGAGAAGGCAGGAGCCAGGAGTTGTCCAAGGGGAAAGGTCAGAGAAGACCCTCGGAGCAGTCCAGCTGGGAAGACGACAGCGTCCAAAAGCTGTCACAGCATGGCTGGGAAAGCAGTGGTGTCCTGAGCCCCCGGCTCAAGGCCTGGCTGTCGGAGGATGACGACTGGGATGAAATCAGCGTCCTGAGCTTGTACGAAGATCAGGAGGCCAAGCAGCACAGACTGGCAG
>NW_024511949.1:0-470 GCF_017590135.1 Pyrgilauda ruficollis
TGGGGTTTTTTTGGGGCAGTTTTTGGGATTTTTTGCACATTTTTCCAGGGTTTTTTGGGGCTTTTTTCGAGTGAGTTTTTGGGAAGTTTTTTGGGGATTTTTGGGGGTTTTTTTTGGGGATTTTTTGGGGTTTTTTTTTGGGGTTTTTTGGGTTTTTTTGGGGTTTTCTTACCGGGGATTTTCCCGCCGGGTGCACCCTGCAGAGGAATTGGGGGAGGGGGAGTTAAAGGGGGGGAAAATCCCAAATTAAATCCCCCAAAACTGACCCCAAACCCCCCAAACTGACCCCAAAATCCCCAGCCCTGAAACGCCCCAAAATTCCCTCAAAATCCCCTGAATTCAACCCAAAATCCCACCCAGGACCCCCCTAAAGGAACCCGGGATCCCCAAAATCCCTTAAATCCCCCAAAATCCCCTCAAATGCCCCAAAATCTCCTCAAATGCCCCAAAATCCCCTCAAAACCCCCCAA
>NW_024511950.1:0-470 GCF_017590135.1 Pyrgilauda ruficollis
CAAGACCCCAAAAAGCTGAGGGAAATACAGGACTGAAAGGTTTGATATACCATCAAAGGATATAATCCCTTTCATGAAACTAGTCAGGCTTTTTACTACTCCAAGTCCAAATTCAAATTCCTTTCTCTGCTTATTACAAAATGTTTCTAGTTTCAAATTCATCCTTTCTTATTCATATGTGGATTATACATTCATGTAACCCCACTAGTCCCTCTTCTAACATTGTCCTTTCACTTAAGCAGTTTTCACACTCCTTGTTTTTATCTCTGTTTTCCATGCATGTACTGCTTATTCCTTAATTTCTTTTCTGTCAAGCCAGCCAGATTTTTAATAGCTTTTGGAAGTTAATTCCACATCTCCCTCCTTATCCTGATGTCTCCTCTTGTTCCAGTTTGACCTGGAATAAGTGCAGCCGTAACAGAAACAGCTTTAAACTGAAATAGGGTAAATTTATATTGGATATTAGGAAG
>NW_024511951.1:0-470 GCF_017590135.1 Pyrgilauda ruficollis
TGTGATGAGATGTAGATCAGGCATTGTTTTCTGACATCAGGTTGAATCTTTCCCCTTTGCTGGACACCTGAGCTCTGCAGCTCAGCAGCCCTGAGCTCGCTGTATTTTACCAGCAAGATGGGAAGTTACAAGATAATTAAAGCTTTGCAGGACTAGGGAATTACTCATCAAATTCACTCACAATGGTGATTTCAGCAGCACCTTGGGAGTTGCAGAAAGCTGGAGAAAGAAAGAAGCAAATGGCATCTCACTGAATGCTATAGAAACATGCATCAGCCTTCCTACAGCTGCCATATGTTCCTTCCTTCACTGCTCACTTCTCACAGGCCCCTCTTGACTTTGTTAGAAATATTTTTGGTACTGTGTCTGTTTTTGCTGGTGTGTTTACCTTGCTGAGGCATTTATGAGCCAAATAACATACAAGCTGTATGGGCTTCCTCCTAGGATGTTGTTGTTTTGTATTTTTTTTT
>NW_024511952.1:0-470 GCF_017590135.1 Pyrgilauda ruficollis
GGTCAAAGTTGTGGGGTGGGGGAAGAATCCCAAAATTTTGTGATTGGGGGGAAATTTTGGGGCAATTCCAAGGAAATTCAGCCCTGGATTGGGCTGGGGGTGGGGGGAGCCCAGTCCCAAACTGGGGGCACTGGGAGGGTCCCAGCCCCAAACTGGGGGCACTGGGAGGGTCCCCACCCCAAACTGGGGGGACTGGGAGGGTCCCAACCCCAAACTGGGGGACTGGGAGGGTCCCCACCCCAAACTGGGGGGACTGGGAGGGTCCCAACCCCAAACTGGGGGACTGGGAGGGTCCCAGCCCCAAACTGGGGGGACTGGGAGGGTCCCAACCCCAAACTGGGGGACTGGGAGGGTCCCAGCCCCAAACTGGGGGGACTGGGAGGGTCCCAACCCCAAACTGGGGGGACTGCACACTGGTGCCACTGGGAGGGTCCCAGTCCCAAACTGGTGTCAGTGATGTCACCGGGACA
>NW_024511953.1:0-470 GCF_017590135.1 Pyrgilauda ruficollis
AAAAAAAAAAAAAAAGAATTGCCCATGATCATTGCTATCTGCACCCAAAGTATCAGAGGAGATGAACCAAGAGCACCAATCTCTGGCTGTGTGTCAGTTCCCAGACCACCCACTCCCAACACTGAGTGTGTTCACCCCGAATAACATCACAATCCTGCAGTTATTGTTGTCAGTAACAACCCCACAACCACAAATCCCTCCCCTCTGCTTCCCTGGTGTCCTCAGACAACTGGTCTCCGAGGAATGCTGAGCACTGTTACTCTGAATAGGAGGGTTTGAATCACTGTGGAAGACAGAGACAGAAAATTGAGTTCATTGTGTTGTCTTTCGCCACAAAATGAAGACTTTCCCTGGATTCAGAGGAGCATTTGTCCTCCTGATTCCTTGGTGACTCTAGTCGAGGGTTGTGGGTATCACTTGGCAGGGAGATCCTTTCTCTTACTTGAACTGAGCTCTTTTAGACTTTCTCC
>NW_024511954.1:0-470 GCF_017590135.1 Pyrgilauda ruficollis
AAACTTACACACATGAACTCAGGCTGCCTGGAGCCACCTGCTGCTTGCAGGAATTGGAGTCACCCCAACGCAGCTGATAAGTGAGCACAGTGTCAGGCACACCTCCTTATTCTGCCCAGGAGCAGCCCCCAAGCAAGGCACAAGCTGGTGGTCAGGCAGCTGTGTGGAGAGGTGGGAGGCACAGCTTGCTTTATCCTCAGCCGTGTCAGCTG
Organism: Pyrgilauda ruficollis; assembly: GCF_017590135.1. Lineage (NCBI taxonomy): Eukaryota > Metazoa > Chordata > Aves > Passeriformes > Passeridae > Pyrgilauda > Pyrgilauda ruficollis. The sequence continues at coordinate 213 of NW_024511954.1, forward strand.
AATATAGAACACAGAAGAAATCTACATTGATAGAGGTAGACATTAAAATATATAATTCCATAATTCTAGAGCTTCATTATGAAGTTCTTCATCTCAGCTCCTCATAGTTTTAATTTGCTCTGCAAAAGTCAGTAGGGACTTCCCGAAGTTCACAGAAAATTCTTCCAAGCCTCCAAACTCCTGTGATTTATAACTATGTGTTTGTTTCTCCATTCTTTTTCTAAGCATCTGAATTCCAAATGCTTGCACAAGTCTTTT
>NW_024511955.1:0-1279 GCF_017590135.1 Pyrgilauda ruficollis
CACTCACCAACCCCAAAGAAAAAGTGGTAGACCAGAAGAGGGGGAGTATTTTAGGGGATTTTTGGGATATTTTAGGGTTTCACTCACCAACCCCAAAGAAAAAGGGGTAGACCAGAACAGGGGAGGTTATTTTGGGGTATATTTGGGATATTTTAGGGTTGCACTCACCGACCCCAAAGAACAAGGGACAGGCCAGTATGGAGGAGTTTTGGGCTAGTTTTTGGGGTATATTTGGGATATTTTAGGGTTGCACTCACCGACCCCAAAGAACAGGGGGCAGGCCAGTATGGAGGAGTTTTGGGGTAGTTTTTGGGGTATATTTGGGATATTTTAGGGTTGCACTCACCGACCCCAAAGAACAGGGGGCAGGCCAGCACGGCAGGGCCAGGCCCCGTGCAGGGCACCAGCATGGGCAGCATGCAGGCCCTGAACACCAACTCCTCGGTCAGCGGGGCCACCACCTGGTTCCGCAGCCAGCGCACGTCCCCCAGGCACAGCGCCCACACCCGCGGGTCTGGGGGACCCCAAAAACCCCCCGGAACTGAGCCCCAAAATCCCAAACACGGCACACCCCAAAAATCCCCCAAAAACCCCAGCCCTGGTTCTGTATCCATAGCAGGTCCCCCAGGCACAGTGTTGACACCCGCGGGTCTGGGGGACCCCAAAAACCCCCCGGAACTGAGCCCCAAAATCCCAGAACCCCACAGGGTCCCCAAACCAAATAAAGCCTTAAAAAAAAAACCCAAATCCCACTGAACTGATCCCTAAAATCCCATAAAACTGAGCCCAAAATCCCACAGAACTGATCCCAAAATCCCACAGAATTGATCCCAAAATCTGATCAAACTGATCCCCAAAATCTCATAAAACTGACCCCAAAATCTCACAGAATTAATCCCAAAATCTCATAAAACTGCTTCCAAAATCCCAGAGCTGATCCCCAAAATCCCACAGAACTGAGTCCCAAAATCCCACAGAACTGAGTCCCAAAATCCCATAAAAATGACCCCAAAATCCCTTAACACTGACCCCAAAATCCCACAGAACGCCCCCCAAATTCCCACAGGCGTCCCAAACCCACCCCAAACTCCCCCATTTCACCCACTCGATCCCCAAAATCCCACAGAACTGAGTCCCAAAATCCCACAGAACTGAGTCCCAAAATCCCATAAAAATGACCCCAAAATCCCTTAACACTGACCCCAAAATCCCACAGAACGCCCCCCAAATTCCCACAGGCGTCCCAAACCCACCCCAAACTCCCCCATTTCACCCACTC
>NW_024511955.1:4733-6209 GCF_017590135.1 Pyrgilauda ruficollis
ACGGGGGATTTGGGGGGGTGGGGGGGACCCCAAAATCCCGCACCTACCTGGTGCTGGCGGAGCAGCCCCCCCAGGAGGGGGTGCAGGAGGGCCTGGAGCCCCCGGGCCAGCGCGGGGCGGCCGAGGCGCAGCGTGGGCTCCAGCTGGGCCAGCAGCAGCCGGCGCATCCCTAGGGGGGACCCCGCATTTTTGGGGGGGTCCTCGAACTTTAGGGGACCCCCCCAGAGTGGGGAGACAGCCCTGAACCACGGGGGTAACCCCAAAACCAAGGGGATGCTCCCAAGCCTTGGGTCAGCCCCTGAACTTTGGGGTCAGCCCAGCTCGGGGGTTGAGCTGGAATGGGGAGTCTGGGGGGGAGCACCCCAAAATCGTGGGGACACCCCCAAAAATCGTGGGGAGACCCCCAAAAATCGTGGGGACACCCCTGAAACAAGGGGACAGCCCAGAGGGACACCCCCAAACCACAGGGACACCCCCAAAATGATGAGGAGACCTCAGAGAACTTGGGGACAGCCCAAGACCTCATGGACTGCCCTAAAATTTGGGGACCCTCGAGCCACGGGGACACCCCCAAAACTTGGGGACACCCCCAGAACTTGGGGACACCCCCAGAGCTTGGGGACACACCAAAATCGGGGTCCCCCCCTTACCTGCGTCGTACCCCCCAAAGGGGTCCCGGTGCCGCAGGAAGAGGAAAACCAGGAGGGTTTTGGGGTCCCCCTCGGGGGAAGTTTGGGGGTCCCCGTCCCCCTCAGGGGGGTCCCAGCGCACCCCAAAGGTGACATCGGGGGGCACCGGCTCTGTGGGGACAACAAGGGGGGGCTGAGGGAGGGGGGAGCCCCGAAATTCCCCCCAAAGAACCCTGGAACTCCACAGACCTTCCTCATCCTCACAGGAGCCTCGGGGGTCCGGGGGGTTTTTGGAGTGTGGGGGGTTTTTGGGGTCCGGGGGGATTTTGGGGTTCAGGGGGGTTCCCAGTCCCTCCCAGTCCATACCCAGTGAAGTGCCGGCTCTGCACCCTCAGCCTCATTCCCGCCTGTGCCCAGGGGAGCTCCGGACTGGGGGACACGGGAGGGGGGAGACCCCAAATTAGGGGGTCCCCAGGAGTGGGGTGACTCCAATTAGGGGCGGGGGCTCCCAGTTTGGGTGACCCCAGTTTGGGGGTCCCGGGGGTCTCACCTAAGGGTTCGGGAGGTGACGTTCCCATCGACGCTGACACAGAAATGAAACTCGACCTGGGGGGGTGCAGGGGGGGTCACTGAGGAACCCCCTCCTCTTTTCGGGGACCCCCCCGGGACCCCCAAACCCCCCTCAGTACCTCGGGGTGCAGGGGTNNNNCGGGGGGGGAGGGGCAGATCTGGGGGCCCCCCCATACCCCCCAAGGAGCTGGGCCCAGTTTGGGGGTGTCCCACCCCATCCCCCCATGTGTTTTGGGGGGTCCCAGCCCCCTCCGTGACCCCATTTCCCCTCCCCCCC
>NW_024511956.1:0-470 GCF_017590135.1 Pyrgilauda ruficollis
TTTTTTTGGATATGAACTATGAACAGAAGAGCAAACCTGATTTCTGGCTTGATGCTGGCTGCAGTGACTGGATTTCCTCTCCCACTGCAAAGGGACTGGTCTGTTCATTAGCAGGGAGCACAGGAATTTTCCAATCTTTCCTGACTTGTCTGTAGAGTTTACTGACACTTGAGAGAGCTTGAACACTCTCTGTAAGGTACAGCAGCCACTATATTTTTTAAGCATTCACATGCAATGCACCTTTATGTGCTTGGTTTTGGTACTGATATTCCTGTGATGTACAACTTTATTCCTTGTTGCAAGTACAAAGCCTTAAAAGAACAAAATGAGGGAATACCAGTGTGGCAAGATCTGGACTGGGTCCAGCCCAGAGCATTCTCCAGGGCATCCGTATGTTCACTGAACATTTTCTCAGATCTACACTTTGGAAACACCTACTAACTAACTTCACTTCTTTAAATTAACAAAAT
>NW_024511957.1:0-470 GCF_017590135.1 Pyrgilauda ruficollis
AAAAACATTTCTTTGGGGAAAATAACTGCATTAATCAATTTGTTCCACCTCCCCTTTCCTCACAACCCTTTAGCTTCAATGCCAAGTGCAGAAAAAGTGAGAACATCTGGTCCTGTGCTCTTTTCTAAGGCAGACATGGGCTTTAAAACAGGATCCTCTTCTTATATTGAATCTATTGCTATACCAGTTATGGAGTGCACAAGTCCTTTACAACCCTAGTAAAAATCTCCAGCTGTAGTAAGTCAGATTTTCCACCAAAAATTTGTCTAGCTGTATTCCCATTTTGTCAATCAAGGTGACACCTCGTGTGCCACAGGAGTGATGGACTCTGACCTGATTTCAGCTTTGATGTACACACTGAAATTCCTTTTCCACAAAGACCAGATCATTCCCTGCTGAATGTAGAGAATATCCCTGAATAGGGAAATGGGATTATTTACCATCAGATTATCAATATAATCCATAGATTT
>NW_024511958.1:0-470 GCF_017590135.1 Pyrgilauda ruficollis
GCGGGATTCCGGAGGAGATTCTCAACTTTTCCAGATCGTTTCTACTTTCTAAGGAAATGCTTTATTCTTTTCTATCAGCGTTTTTCTGCCTCTGGGCTCAAGGGAACTGTAGTTGGCAGTCTCTCCAGAATGGCTAATTCATCTTTAATAAATTAGGGTTAATAAGAAATTAACTTAAATCTTACTACATTTCTACATAACTTTTATCATGTTGTGAGGTATACTCCTTATCTTTACTTCTTGTATAAAAAGGTACACTTTGATTTTTAAATTTTTCTTAACTTTACTTTTAAATCCCCTGGTGTTGAAATAACTTTCCAGTCAGGGACAGGCTCTTTCACCCGTGAGGCATGTGTCCAACCCCTTTCTGCTGTTCGAATTGCAGTTTCTGTGGTCAGCAGGACTAAAAATGGTCTCTCTTACCGTGGTTTTAAACTTTTTCTCTTCCAGCATTTAATTAACACATAATG
>NW_024511959.1:0-470 GCF_017590135.1 Pyrgilauda ruficollis
GATTTTGATTAGGCTGCAGTGCTGGTAAATAAAAGATCCAAACTCTTGGAGGCTTATGGAAAAAGGAAAGAGCCTTCAGCACAGACATGTTAACACATAAATCAGGCAAAAATGGGAGCCAACACAAGTATGATTTAAGAAATACATTAGTTTAAGTAAGAGAGAAAGTAAAAGCCCCAGGAAACAGAGAAAGCAATCTCTTTCCCTTAAAATCTGGGATCTGCCAGATTACAGAGTTGTTGTGCATGGTGCCATTAACACTGTGCCAAGACAAGGCAGAAATCCTCCCCCTCAGGTAGTGGCTGGCAGGTTGCACAAAGCAATTCTTTGAATAGGCAGATGAGGCAACAGAAATGCCCAAGGACAGCAGAAAAGGCCAAGGGCCTATTTGTAGTCCGTTCCTATCTTTTTGAGTTTGGGAATCTGACATGCCAGTGAGCCAAAGGAAGCAATTAGCCCATTTTTGTGGT
>NW_024511960.1:0-470 GCF_017590135.1 Pyrgilauda ruficollis
TGTATTCCCAGGTTATGGCTCCCAACTCCCAGGGCAGAGCTCTGGCTTAATCCCAGCACCAGGAATTTTCTCCCCTCACAAACCCGTGTTCCGCAGGCCAGAGAAGTGAGAACCTGCACCCAGCCCTCAGAAGGGACAAACAGGGGACAACCACAGCCAGGGAGGTGTCACCTGGAGCAGGTCTGGGAACGCCACAGCTCTGAGAGCAAATAAATCAAATAAACAACAACCAATAAACACCACAGCTCTGAGCACAAATAAATCACCGTTGTGACCAGAGACTGCAAATCTGATGTAAAAAATGCCCTTAATAAATCTGTTTTAACACATTCCAGTCAGATTTTTGTTGTATTTCCAGTGGTGCCAGTGACAGGACAAGAAGCAGTGGCTATGAAACTTAAAACACAAAAAATTCCACCCCAAACAGAGGAGGAACCTCTCTCCAGAGCCCTGGAAGAGCTGCCCAGGGA
>NW_024511961.1:0-470 GCF_017590135.1 Pyrgilauda ruficollis
TAGTGTATAGAATTGTGATGTAAAAAAATTAAAAACAAAAACTGCTGAGAAAGCTTATGAATACCCCTATAAATACCTGTAAGCCCCAACTATCGGTGTGCAGTTGGAGGGAAAATTTCCCCCACTGCACCCAGCGCTATATTGCTCATACTTTACCAGATTAACTAATAAATTAATTGCTGCTTGAGTATTGGCCTCGTCAAGCTTCTCATTTGTAACATCAGCAATCCTAAACCTCGTGTGCCCGGCAATCCCGAACCTTGTCTGCCCCGGGGAATCCCAAACCTGGTGTGCCTTGGCAATCCCGAACCTGGTGTGCCCCGGGCAATCCCGACCCAATCCCGACCCTCGCTCTCCCTGCCCTGCTCGGGGCCGGGCCCCGCTGTCCCGCCCCCGCTGTTTCTCCGCTCCTGCTCCGGGTTTCTCCTCGCCGCAGCCGGCACCGTCCCGCAGCTCCAGCGACCGCCGTG
>NW_024511962.1:0-470 GCF_017590135.1 Pyrgilauda ruficollis
AACGTAAGGACCCCAAAATCCCAGCATTCCAATGCATTTTATTCCCAAGTTTTCCCCATTTTATTTCAATTTTTTCACAATTTTATTTCAATTTTTCTCTCATTTTATTTCAATTTTTTCCCAATTTTATTTCAATTTTTTCCCAATTTTATTTCAATTTTTCCCCAATTTTTTCCCATTTTTATTTCATTTTTTTCAAATTTTTTCTCTATTTTTCTCCATTTTTATTTCAATTTTTCACCATTTTTTTCCAATTTTATTTCCAATTTTATGTAAACTTTATCCCAATTTTTACCCAATTTTCTTTTTTTTTTCCCATTTCCCCCAATTTTATTTCAATTTTTCTTTCATTTTATTTCAATTTTTTCCCCATTTTATTTCGATTTTTTCCCTATTTTTTCCCAATTTTATTCTGATTTTTCCCCATTTTTCCCAAATTTTACCCCATTTTATTTCTTTTTTTTCCCCAT
>NW_024511963.1:0-470 GCF_017590135.1 Pyrgilauda ruficollis
TTCCGGATCCTATTTCTGTGCCAAGGATACAGATGGTCACGGTGCTGCTGCTAATGCTCTTTGGAGTTATGGTGATGTTGGTTTTGGTGGTTTTAGCCTCAACCCAATCGCGGTGTTCCCATGTGTCCCCAAATCCCCGTCCTTTTCCCCACATCCCAACCCTTGTCCCCACTTCTGGCCATTTCCGCACAGCTTTGACCTTTTCAGCCCCAAACCTCAACCCGTGTCCTTTGACCTTCCACCAAACTCTGCGCTGAAGGTCAGAGCTGGCCTTGGGCTGAGGATATGAATTCAGGCATCAGGACTGGGGAGGAGGGTTGGGATTTGGGGGAGGGGTCTGGAGTTCGGGGACATTTGGGAACCCAGTGATGGGGGCTGGGAGAAAAGAGCCATAACCAGCACCAGCACCGTCACCACGACCAGGAAGAGCAGCAGCAGAAGCAGCAGCAGATTTGGCACAGAAATAGACG
>NW_024511964.1:0-470 GCF_017590135.1 Pyrgilauda ruficollis
GCAAAACAAAGGGAAAATCCAGCGCCGGGGGGCCGATCCTTGACCGCGGCAGAGCTGCGGGAGCCGCTGCGGGCGGAGTTCCCGCGGAAGAAGGACTCGGCGCAGCGCTGGGAGCTGCTGCGGGCGCGCGCCGAGCGCGAGCGCGAGCGCGGCCGGCCGGGCCACCCCGAGTGGGAGGTGATGCTGCAGCTCTGCTTCCCTCGCCTGGACTGCAACGTCAGCAAAGGGCTCGGCCACCTGCTCAAGAGCCCCTTCAGCGTGCACCCCAAAACAGGTGAGGGGCTCTGGGGGCGCTGCCGTGCCGACAGAGGGGCAAAATTGTCCCCCCCAAAAAAATGAGAGAAGGCCAGGAGGTTCTTCCATCAATTTAAAGCCACCTGGTAGGGGCCAAGAGGATTCACCTCAAATTTAAGGGCATTGATTCACCTCAAATTTAAGGGTGGCTAATTGGGTAGAAGCCAAAAAGTCCC
>NW_024511965.1:0-469 GCF_017590135.1 Pyrgilauda ruficollis
ATGCTACCTATGAGGCAAGGGAAAAGCGGGTTAAATGACTCGAACTTTAAATGGAAACAATAATCTCTCAACACTTTTAGACTAACTTTTTAAGACCAGTTCCAGGTAACACTTATGAATATAACTGTGATCCAGACCAAGGAATAAGAGTGGATCCTCATCAATCAAGAAGAACCGTGAGACAACCTGAGAAGTAGACGAGAGCAGCTGAACTGAGTGATACAAAATTGACTCTCAACGGAAAAGGGGGTAATGATGAATTGGGAAAACACACGCAGGATCACACCTGACTGGGAAGTGAGACCAAGCTTATATCAGTGGTTTCAAGTACCGCCTGGACAGACTTTAAAATACCTTCGGTATCCACCTTGGCAAGGGATGGTGCCACCACAAACAGGGGGATCTGGACTATTTCGGATAGGAAATTCTGGTATTTTTGCCCTAGCCTGTGATTTATACAAAGAGGAGG
>NW_024511966.1:0-6214 GCF_017590135.1 Pyrgilauda ruficollis
TCAGTAAATTATATGGGTTGGCAACTAGTGGATATCTTGTGATTGTCTGTTTATTTACTTCTCGTAAGTCCTGAACTAAACGGTATGTGCCATCCGGTTTCCTGATCGGTAATATTGGTGTGTTGTGTGGTGACATGCATGGTTCCAATATACCTTCTTCTATCAGATTTTTGATAACTGGTTTCAGTCCTTGTTTTCCCTCTACAGAAACTGGATACTGCTTAACTCTAATTGGAGGAAGGTTTGGTTTCATTTTAATCTCAATAGGCGTAATATCTAGCAACCCATGTCCTCCTTCCTCTGCCCACACATTCGAGTTGATTTCTTTCTCATCCTCTTCTCTCAATAACATCATTTTTGCCACCATACGCTTTCCTTTGGGTATCACAGGATAGAAATCGACGTGAACATTCACTCGGCCTAGAAGATTCGAATCAAGTTCTGGCATATATAGAAGATTGGTACAGCCTTCCCTAAGACTTCCTTTTATGGTCACATCCTCTATGATGGGTACTTCAAAGGGGCTATTTTCAGCACCCCTAACTTTACAAATCTTATTACTTAGTATGCATCCTTTTGGAATTTTTGGCACACTTGATCTCTCAGCTCCAGTGTCTACCAAGAATTCAATTTCTTCCTTCTGAGAGCCAATTTCCAAGTTTACCAGCGGCTCTTTTTGATGACCTATTCTGTCCCTCAGAGCATAGAGCCTCCAACACCCCTAATCGTCTCTTCTTAGTCTCCTTTCTAAAGCATCCTGCTCTTGTGCCATCGCATCATCTACCTTTCTTTTCTTACAAAAATTTCTGGTATGTCCTTTTTCTCCACAATAAAAACATATAATTTCTGCCCATGGTGGTCTCCCTTCTATCCACTGCGTTTTGCTGTCTTTATTATATTCACTGTTTCCCATAAATGGTCTTCTGCATTCATTTCCTCTAAATCCAACATACTTATCCTTTCCTTCTCTAGGTGACTCTATGTTTCCAAGCTTTACACTTTCTCTTGGTCTAGCTCCTCTAAACTCACTTCCTCTAGACTCATTAAATCTGTCCCCTTCTCCTCCTGCTGATCCATCGCTTCCAAATCCTGCACTCTCCCTTGCTACTGCTACCATGATTTTCGTCTTGGTCCTCATCTTCTCTTCATCTCTCCTCAAATATACCTTCTGTGCTTCCCTTAACAATTCATTTATTCCTTTCTCTTGCCAATTATCTATCTTTTCTAGTTTCCTCCTTGTATCAACCCATGCTTTTGTCACAAATTGTATCTTGACCAACACTTGTCCCTCTGGGCTATCTGGCTCTACACTCGAATATAGCTGGAAATTTCTCTTTAACCTCTCCAACCAGGCGCTTGGTGACTCTTCCCTTTCCTGCTGACTGTCAAAAGCTAACCTTGCATTATTGGTTCTCGGTACTGCCTCCTGTATTCCTCTTCTTATTAAGGTCCGGTATTGTCTCATATTTGTTCTTCCTTCTTCCTCATTTGGGTCCCAATTGGGTGCATTAAGAGATATTTTATCTTCCCCTCTAGGACCACCTCGATTTTCTCTCTCCCAGATTTTCATACCTGCTGCCCTGATCATTTGTATTTCTTCGGAAGAAAATAATATATCCAGGATGGAGTTTAGCTCCTCCCACATGTAAATGTTAGGTCCGAAAAACTGATCTAATTGCTGGGAAATACCTATGAGGTCTTCCAAAAGGGGTTTAATCTCTTTCTTAATATTTCTGACTTCGGAGGCGGTTAAGGGTGCATTCACAAAGCCTATACCTCCTCTGGCCCCACCCATAGGTACTTCCCTTAAAGGAAATAATTTTTCAACTTTTTCCAGATTTTCTGCCACTTTCTTGGCCTGGAACCTAGTATTGTATGGGTGACTCTCAACATCCTTATTTCTACAGCAGCAGGCTGTTTCGGTTGTTAGAGGTTCTTTCTCTGACCTTTGGGGTTTTGGGGTACATGGGGTATATAAAAAGGAGTACTAAAAATGGGAGAAGAAACGTTTTGAGGGATTGGCTGGAATATAGGAGAAAAATAAAAAGGAGGATTTTGGAAAGTTTTAGGAATTACAATTGGGTAAGGGTACTTTGAGTAGAATTTGATGCACTCAACGAAGTTGGAACTGAATTTGAGTGCTCAGGTTCAGGTGTCACTGGGAGGGGAGATGGCACAGAGGAAGATATATCTACAACATGTTGTTCTTTATTTGAGGAGGGAGGGGATTTTGTTGTTCCTGCATTTGTGTCTTGTCTTAATTTTTCTCCTGGGGTTGGTATTGCGGGGTATAATTCCAGAGGAGGTAGTGGCAAGTCATTTACTGGTGTTGTTGAGGGAGGAGGAGGTAATGGGAGGTATTCTATTGGATCTGGAGGGGGAGGAGGAGGAAGATGGTCTAAGGGATCCCACTTCTTTTCTGGCAACTTATTAACTTCTTTCTCTTTTTCTTTTGAGATTTTATATACTTTTACTTCTCTTTCTAGTTCCTCTTGTTCCATCCAACATCTTGCGTATTTAATTTCTTGTTGGCATGGATCTAATCGGGTGTTAATGTACCTATATAGGGCCTCATATAACCATTTTTCTTCTGTTCCAGACCATGGCCAATACACCGGACCTTCCGCAATACTCCCCTTAGGCCAAACTTCAGTACAATATTTTATCATCTATATCGTATCTAAACTCTTTAATCGCTCATTGTTATCCCAACTATCCAACATGTTCCCCAATGGGCTATTAGGCGGTATACTTTTTAAAGTCTGCTTTCTTTTTCCTTTCTTAACACCTTGCTTTCCAGCACACTGCCCCATTTTCTCTAGAACTTCAACTGTATTTCTTAACAACAGTGAATATGAGACTGGATCGTACGAGCAGAGTAAAAGTTCAATGGAAATTTGATTTTACAAAATAAATATAACTTATCTCAGATTTATTTTGCATTAAACAACTCAACACAATTTAAAGAAGTTAAATATGGCTAAATATAAGAAAACACCAAGCGTGGGAATGGGAATTAAGGTGGCAGATGTTTATAGAAATGAAATAAGATAAATATGGCAAGTGTGGGAATTACTAAACATGAGAGTTGAAATTATAAAAAAAATGGCAGATTTACATAAATGAAATAAAATAAATATGGTGACTTAAAGTAAATTGAAATGGCAGAACGTAAATAAGGAATGTGGGAAATGGTACTAAACGTGAGAGTTGAAATTATAAAAAAAAATGGCAGATTTACATAAATGAAATAGAATAAATATGGCAACTTAAAGTAAATTGAAATGGCAGAACGTAAATAAGGAATGTGGGAAATGGTACTAAACGTGAGAGTTGAAATTATAAAAAAAAATGGCAGATTTACATAAATGAAATAGAATAAATATGGCAACTTAAAGTAAATTGAAATGGCAGAACGTAAATAAGGAATGTGGGAAATGGTACTAAACGTGAGAGTTGAAATTATAAAAAAAAATGGCAGATTTACATAAATGAAATAGAATAAATATGGCAACTTAAAGTAAATTGAAATGGCAGAACGTAAATAAGGAATGTGGGAAATGGTACTAAACGTGAGAGTTGAAATTATAAAAAAAAATGGCAGATTTACATAAATGAAATAGAATAAATATGGCAACTTAAAGTAAATTGAAATGGCAGAACGTAAATAAGGAATGTGGGAAATGGTACTAAACGTGAGAGTTGAAATTATAAAAAAAAATGGCAGATTTACATAAATGAAATAGAATAAATATGGCAACTTAAAGTAAATTGAAATGGCAGAACGTAAATAAGGAATGTGGGAAATGGTACTAAACGTGAGAGTTGAAATTATAAAAAAAAATGGCAGATTTACATAAATGAAATAGAATAAATATGGCAACTTAAAGTAAATTGAAATGGCAGAACGTAAATAAGGAATGTGGGAAATGGTACTAAACGTGAGAGTTGAAATTATAAAAAAAAATGGCAGATTTACATAAATGAAATAGAATAAATATGGCAACTTAAAGTAAATTGAAATGGCAGAACGTAAATAAGGAATGTGGGAAATGGTACTAAACGTGAGAGTTGAAATTATAAAAAAAAATGGCAGATTTACATAAATGAAATAGAATAAATATGGCAACTTAAAGTAAATTGAAATGGCAGAACGTAAATAAGGAATGTGGGAAATGGTACTAAACGTGAGAGTTGAAATTATAAAAAAAAATGGCAGATTTACATAAATGAAATAGAATAAACCTACGATCCTCTTCAGCTAGAATCCTAACTCGGGGTAGCTTACTTCCTCCTATGACCCCCTTCGACTGGGGTCCTAGTTCGGAGGTCCCTACTACTTCCCTCAGGTGGGGCACCCTCCCCTTCCCTGGCCTGGAAAAAGGGGCACTCCCCTGCACGGTGGCTGCTTTAAACTGCAGTCTCCGTGTGGGAGTATTTTCTCCACACCTGAGGTCCTAGTTCCTCAGAAGTCAGACTTCTCTCAGTCTGCCTCTGAGGAACAGCCCTCCAGGTGGTTTTAGTTAGTGGGCAGAGACCCCCCCACTGGGCAAATCTGCCTCACTAACCCTCACCCGGACACGCCTATGACCCCCTTTAACTGGGGTCCTAGTTCAGAGTGCCAGGCGTGCCCCCCTCTATGACCCCCTTTAACTGGGGTCCTAGTTCGAGGGGAGCAATTCGGGCCACCGACTAAGACCACCCTTGGAGCCTCCACTCTTAGGAGGAACGGGAGCCTACGCGGGTAAGGGCGGCAAACGGGTGGGTACTCCCCGTCTCCCCTACTCCTGGGGGTCCCTAGGGGTACACTCACTCCTTCTCAACAGTCGCTTCCCTCTGTTCCCGGCTGGCCCCCTCGCGGGAGTCCGGAAACGCGGTACTAGGAGGTCCACACTCGCTTCGGGAGTCTGTACTTACAACCCCCGTCTCACTCACACACACGCTCTTCGCACCCCCTATGCCTGCAAACCCCAATCGTGTCGCTCAGGGACAACACGAGCCCCGCTCCCTCTCGGAGGGCTTACCCTTTGAGCTGTTGTTGTTCTCTCCGAGCTCGGGAGTCGGCGCGTTCCCCTCCTCGGTCTCATGTAGTCCAAGATCCGGGCAGCCGAAAAATGTGGCTGGATGCGTCTTCTCGGGCCCCGGGCTACCCCGGACTGCCGCAGGGTCGTGGCTGCTCCCAGACGAGTCCCCAAAGATGTTATAAATCGAACGAGGCCAAATTTCAGAAGAGAGGTTGAAACAGGCTCTCGTTTATTAAAAATAAGTCAAAGAAAACAGAAGACCCAGGATAAGCCCAGGTCCTCTACAACAGCTCAAAATTCCAAAAGCAGCGTGCTTCTCACACGCTGGGTTCTTTCAAAAATAACAGCACACACGAACACAAACAAACCCGAAAGAACCCCGAAGAGCTGAAAACCTCCCTTTTTATAACGGTCCCTGGTCCAGGATTGGTGGGTTTTGGATCCGTGCACCGATTGGTGGAATTCAGGCCCTATGATTGATCCTTATTGATGTTCATTCTGAACCAATCATTTCTCCAGGGCGTCGAGTGATTGGTTAGTGCCCTGGTCCAATCACTCTTCGAGTTATCCTCCTCCAGCCCCCCCACCAAGTCCTGGACACTTCGCTTCCCCCCCAACGAGCAACCCCCATTCTTCCCCAACTTTATTAAAACAAAAGTCATAACAGAAGGCTACAAAGAACAAGAATAGAATGCATAAACAATTTCTTGTGACTCTCAGAGTCTGATGCAGCTGCATCTGTCATTGGCTCTTAATTAGAAACAAAACAACCAACATGCACCAATCACAGATGCACCTGTTGCATTCCACAGCAGCAAATAATTGCTGTTTACATTTCTTTCCTGAGGTCCTCAGCTCTCAGGAGGGAAAAATCCTAGCAAAGGATTTTTCATAAAATATCAAGGTGACATCTGACCACATCCCCCTTTTCAGGAAACAAATGGGAGAAAATTCACCAAAAAACCCACCCCAAACACACAACGCTTTCCACCCTGAATTTTTTTCCATACCAATATGTTACATCAAACTTTGACTTTCAAACTATATACATCCATATATTATCCTAATTATATACATCCACACATACATGCAGATATGGAAGCAGGCAGAGTGTTTTGGGCAATTCACTGCAAAATAATGGTCCTTGCTCATCTTCTCTCTGAATTTTTCCTGTTCATCCTTGAGACTCA
>NW_024511967.1:0-469 GCF_017590135.1 Pyrgilauda ruficollis
TCCAACCCCAAACATTCCATGATTCCAAGGTTCTCTGTGTGTTCCATGTTTCTCCTCAGCAGAGGAGAATCCTTCTCTTCCCCTCTGCAGGGTGGACACCTCACCTCAGGCAGGCCCTGAGGAAACAAACACCAGTTTAAAACTGGGGCTGTCCTGGCAGCCAGGGTGGGGGAAGGAGAAGCAGTCACCTTTTCAGGAACGAGGAAAGCTCCAAAATTCTCTCATGAGTCACCCCAGCTCCTCTGAGCTGCCCTTACTGGCACAGGGATCAGCTGCCTGCTCTGAAGGCTCATTTTACACTCCAAGGCAGAGCTCAGAGCTCTTGGGGCCAACTTGTGTGGACTTGAACCTCTCAAGATCCCGCTGACATTCCAAGCAGTTGGCAGCTGTTGCTGCTCACACTCATCATCCATGAAAAAAGACCTCCTCTTAAGAATTCCATTGCAAACTGAGACCATGGATCAGACTC
>NW_024511968.1:0-469 GCF_017590135.1 Pyrgilauda ruficollis
GTAGAGTCGGGACCTCTGAGTGCTAGTCAGTCAGCTCAGGCGTGTGAATTGTATGCAATGTTAAGGGCCTTAAGAAGATTAAAAGGAAAGAAGGGAACAATTTTTACAGATTCAAAATATGCATTTGGGGTAGTCCATACCTTCGTAAAAATTTAGGAGGAAAGAGAGCTAATTAATACTCGAGGATGAGGATTGGTTCATGGAGAAATAATAAAACAAATCTTAGAAGATATCAGGGAGCCAGAGGCGATTTCGATCATACACATGAAAGGACACCAAGCAGGAATACAGTTTCAAACTCGAGGAAATAACTTGACAGACAAGGAAGCTAAAAACACAGCTTTATTGAAGGTAAGTACTCCGGAAGTCAAGGAGAGTGAGGCCCGGGAATATCCCCCATATCCTTCCCCAAAAGAAATTGAAGGACACGAGAAAATGGGGAGAAGGTTAGAAGAAGGTAAGTGGAGAT
>NW_024511969.1:0-469 GCF_017590135.1 Pyrgilauda ruficollis
TTTTTTATAAATTGATTAAAAAGACATTATGTTTCTGGATGCAGATTGATTTTCAGCTGATTGGGATGCTGTTAATATATCCTTTAGTGTTTATCATCAAGACTGGGCTCAACCTACCACACAAGCTCTACACCATGCACAGTTCTATACTTTTTGATAGTAGTCACTACAATTCTAGGAATGAAGAAAAGAGTATAACTGTTGAAGAACTAAAATTTGCATTATTCAGGAAAAAACCCTAACTATGTGTAAATATCTAAATAAACACAGAATAAAATAATCTGGAGAGCTTCAGCCAGATGGCTGCAAGCATGAGGGCAGAACAGCTATTCTATTTCCCTCTGGAAAAAGGGAATATTTACTTTGTCACACTCATTACAATAATTTACATCCATTAGTACAAGACACTTTAAAAGACGCTTAAAAAATTCAGATACTGCTGTCCACAGGCTAATGCCATTAGGAATAC
>NW_024511970.1:0-469 GCF_017590135.1 Pyrgilauda ruficollis
GACATCGGGGACACCACTGGGACCACCGGGGGATGTCACCTGGGGGCCAGGATCACCTGGGGACACCACTGGGACCACTGAGGGGACATCGGGGACACCACTGGGACCACCTGGGGATGTCACCTGGGGGGTGGCCATGGCCAGGATGACCACAGGGATGTCACAGCCAGGACAAGGACATGAGGGGACATCTCTGTGGGGTGACCATGGCTGAGGACACTGAGGGGACACCCCTGAGGCTGGGATGACCATGGGGACATCCCTGTCAGGTGACCACAGCCAGGATGACCCCAAGGTGACCACGGCTGAGGTCATTCAGGTGACATTACCCACAGGGCCACCGAGCCCCACAGCAGTGTCCCTCGGTGTCCCCTCAGTGTCCCTCGGTGTCCCCTCAGTGTCCCCAGCTGTCCCTCAGTGTCCCTCGGTGTCCCCAGGCGCCGGTGGCTCCCCGGCCGAGGCCACCAGG
>NW_024511971.1:0-469 GCF_017590135.1 Pyrgilauda ruficollis
CTATAATCTCTTCCTCTGACCAGCTGTCCTTTGGCAAACATCTTCATAACCAAAAGTAATTCCCTTTCACTCTTATGAAAATTGACATACTCACTGAAAAGAGCTACTCATCCATAAACCTACTTCTAAGTCACCAGAGGTCTCTCATTACCAACACAAAAGTTAAAAACCCCTCAGTGTGGGTTGTGTTTTCCAAAGGGGAAGCCAGAAGAGGGAAGACAAAGACAGAAGGAAAGATCAAGTCAGTGTAAATATATTGTCCTTCTCTACTCAATATCCACTTCGTAAATGACAGCTACGGTGATGCCACCTTTGGAAAACTAACAATGCAACGAAATTTCAGTTCTACTAGGAAGAATCCAGCTAGGATCCAATTACTGAGAGATACAGAAAAAACCCTAAAATATTGAGCATCTTAATTTCCTCTAAAGCTGAAAATTTAGTTAAATCATTTTATCTGATGACTGCA
>NW_024511972.1:0-469 GCF_017590135.1 Pyrgilauda ruficollis
GGGTACTGAGGGAGCTGGTGGCCCTGCTCATGGAGCCACTTCCCATCATTTCCCAGCAGTGCTGGCTCACCAGGGAGGTCCCAGCTGAAGGGAAGTTGGCCAGCGTGACACTCCTGCAGGAAGGGCTGGAAGGAGGATCCAGGGAGCTACGGGCCTGCCAGCCTGACCTCGGTGCCGGGAAAGGTCACGGAGCAGATCCTCTCGAGTGCCATTGTGCACCACGTGCAGGACAAGCAGGGCAGCAGCCCAGCCAGCCAGGGTTTATGGGTCCTGCTTGACCCACCTGATCTCCTGGGCAGAGTGACCCCTCAGTGGATGTGTCTGCCTGGACTTTAGGAAAGCCTCTGACACTGTTTCTCCCAGCATTTTCCTCATGGCTTGACAGGGACACGCACTGTTCACTGGGTAAAAGACTGGCTGGATGTCTGGGTCCAGAGAGTGCTGGGGAGTGGAGCTACACCCAGCTGGG
>NW_024511973.1:0-469 GCF_017590135.1 Pyrgilauda ruficollis
TCTCCTCGACACGGTCAGTGGCACTGCTTTTTTCTCCTTTGTCTATTCATCGCCTCTTTCCCCTCCCTGCCCAGTCCCTTTCGTCCGGGGTTCAGGTTCTGTTTTGATCCAAGTTCCGCCCCCGGGGCAATCGATGCTTGTCGAGTGCTTCCGGATATGAGTTCTACCTCTGCATCTGCCGCCGAAGCGACCCGGCTCTTGCTCGTGTACTGGGGTGGTGAGGGTGGTGGAGTGGAAATAAATGCATTAGCGCGCTCTGCAGCACGTATTGTCCATAGGTGTGGGGTTCTGTGCTGGGTGTGAGTTCTCTCGTGGAATGAAATCATTGTCTCTTGCTATAAGAAGTGTCCCGTGGTGTCAGCTTTGCAGAATACCCCCATTCTCTCTGGTGGGTAGAATTTTCTACATGCAGGCTGTGGTGTTCACATTTCCCACAAATTGGTGGACAGTCCTGTGTTTAGTTTTTTTT
>NW_024511974.1:0-469 GCF_017590135.1 Pyrgilauda ruficollis
CCCCCCGCCCCGCGCCCGCCGCCCGCTCCGGAGCCGGCCGCTCACCTCATGGTGCTGCCCGCGGTCGGGGAGCCGCTCCCGCTGCCTCGCTCGCTGCGCTGTCTCCCCCGCCCCGCTCCGCCGCTCGCCGCGTCCCCGCAGAGCGAGACCCCCGGAGAGCGAGACCCCCGCCCGGCAGCGCCGCCCGCCCGCTCCGCCGCTCCCTCCGCCGCCGGGCCGGGCCAGACCACCGCGGGGAGCCGGGGGTGGGAGGGGACGGGAGAGGTGGGGGAAAGGGGCGGGGAGGAGCGAACCACCGCGCGGGAAGGGCGGGGGGAAAGGAGGAGGAGGAGAGCGAGAGCGGGCGGGCGGAGGAGCGCGGGGGCGGCCGGAGACACCGGCGGGGCCGCGGGAGCGGCGGCGGCCGGGGGTGCGGGAGCGGCGGGCGGGAGGAAAGAGAGAGGGAGGGAGGAAGGGGCGGGCGGCGGAG
>NW_024511975.1:0-469 GCF_017590135.1 Pyrgilauda ruficollis
CCCTTTTTCACCCCAAATTCCCTTTTTCACCCAAAATTCCACTTCTTCTCCCCAAAATTCCCCTTTTTTCACCCCAAAATTTTCACCCCAAAATTCCCTTTTCCACCCAAAATTCCCCTTTTTCACCCCAAAATTCCCTTTTTTTCTCCCAAAATTCCAATTTTTCCACCCCAAAATTCCCCTTTTTTCACCCCAAAATTTTCAGCCCAAAATTCCCTTTTCCACCCAAAATTCCCTTTTTCCACCCCAAAATTTCAATCTTTCTCCACAAAATTCCAATTTTCCTCTCCAAATTTTCAATTTTCAACCAAAATTCCGGGGTTTTTTAACCCCCAAAATTTCAAATTTCCCCTAAATTCTCCGATTTTAACCCAAAATCCCGCATTTTAACCCCAAAATTCCCTTTTTCCACCCCAAATTCCCCTTTTTTCACCCAGAATTCCCCTTTTTTCACCCCAAAATTCCCTTT
>NW_024511976.1:0-469 GCF_017590135.1 Pyrgilauda ruficollis
ATATATATAATATAAAATACCTAAATATAATATAAATATAAAAATACATATTTTATTAATATTATTGCTAATATTTAATTATATATTTATTATACTATATAGAATACTATATAATAATATATTATTATATTATATAGAATACTATATAATAATATATTATTATATTATATTCATAAAATATTATTAAATTAATATAATTATAATTGGCATTATATTACTATATTAATATTCTTGTTATAATCATAACATTATATTAATGTTATATATAATTTCATATATTATCTATTAAATAGTTAATATCTATTAATTATTAATATAATTCATAATATATTGCTATTGATTAGATATATTTTAATATGATTATGTACTGATATATAAATTATGAAGGAATATTAAAGTATATATAATATTTATACATAGAAATATAATTTTGGTAATTTTAAAAAAATTATTATTTATTTGTGCTCTT
>NW_024511977.1:0-6200 GCF_017590135.1 Pyrgilauda ruficollis
GAACGAGAATGGGAACGGGAATGGGAACGAGAATGGGAATGGGGATGGGAACGGGAATGGGAACGGGGATGGGGATGGGAACGGGAACAATGGGAATAACAGGAACCAGGATGGGAACAGGAATGACGGGAATGGGAACGGGAACGGGAATGGGGACGGGAACGGGAATGGGGATGGGAACGGGGATGGGAATGGGAACGGGAACGGGAATGGGGATGGGAACGGGAACGGGAATGGGAATGGGAACAGGAATAGGGATGGGAACGGGAACGGAGATGGGAACAGGAATGGTAACAGGAACAACAACAGGAATGATAACGGGAATGGGAACGGGGATGGGAATGGGAACAACAGGAATGGGAATGGGAGCAACGGGAATAACGGGAACAACGGGGATGGGAATGACAGGGATGATAATGGGAATGGGAACAGGAATAACGGGAATGATAACAGAAACGGGAACGATGGGAACGATGGGAATAACAGGGATGGGAACGGGAATGACAATGGGAATGATGACGGGAAGGGGAATGATAACGGGAATGGGAACGGGAATGGGAACAGGAATAATGGGAATGGGGACGGGAATGGGAAGGGAATAACAGGAATGGGAACGGGAATAATGGGAATGGGGACGGGAATGGGAATGGGAATGATGGGAACGGGAATGAGAACGGGAATTGAAACAGGAACCAGAATGGGAATACAGAAATGATAACAGGAATGGGAACGGGAATAATGGGAATGATAATGGGAATGGGAACGGGAATGGGAACAACAGGAATGGGAATGACGGGAATGGGGACAGGAACAATGGGAACAGCAATGGGAATGATAACGGGAACGGGAATGATGGGAATGACGTGAGTAATGGGAATGGGAACAGGAATGGGAACAATGGGAATGACAGGAATGGGAATGGGAACAACAGGAAATAATGGGAACAACGGGGGGAAGGGGAAGGGGAAGGGGAAAGGGAATAACGGCATGAAAACCAGGAACGGTAACCGGAATAACGGTGAGAAATATGGGAACGGGAATGAAGAAGGGAATGGGAACGGTAATGGCAACAGGAACGGAAAACGGGAATGGGAACGGGAACAGTAACGGGAATGAGAACGGGAATGGCGGGACAAACAGGAACGATGGGGATAACAACGAGAATAAAGAATGGGATTAATGGAAATAATGGGAAAAGAAATTGGAATGGGAATAACAGGTACGGGAATGATGGGAATGATTTCCCATCCCACTCCCACTTTTCCAACCCCATTCCCATTCTTCCTTCCCCTTCCCACTTTTCCCACCCCATTCCAATTTTCCTGCCCCATCCCCACTTTTCCCACCCCATTCCCACTTTTCCCACCCCATTTCCATTTTCCCCCCCCATTCCCAAATTTTCCCACCCCATCCTGATCCCAAATCCCTTCCCGATCCCAAATTCTTTTCCCCATCCCAAATCCCTTCTTGATCCCAAATTATTTTCCTGATCCCAAATTCTTTTCCCCATCCCAAATTCTTCTCCCAATCAAAATTGTTTTTACTGATCCCAAAATCTTTTCCTGATTCCAAATTTTTCCCCGTTCCCGAAATCTTTTCCCCATCCCAAATTCTTTCCTGATCTCGAATCCTTTCCCAATCCCAAATCCCTTCCAGATCCCAAATTCTTTTCCCAATCCCAAATCCTCTCCTTCCTGAGTTTTTTCCTGCCGTTTTTCCCATTTTCCCGGTTGGTTTCCCCCATTTTCCCACGGTTATGCCCATTTTTATGGTTGTTTTCCTGTTTTTTTTTCCCATTTGTCCCCGTCCTTTTCCTGTTTTCTTTTCCCATTTTTCCCATTGTTTTCCCGGTCATTTTTCCAGTTTTTCCTGGTTGTTTTCCCATGTGTTTTCCCAGTCCTTTTCCCCATTTTTCTCTGTTGTCTTCCCATCATTTTTCCCATTGTTTTCCCGTGTCTTTTCCCCATTTTTTCCCCCACTGTTTTTCCAATTTTCCCATTGTGTTCCCCATCATTTTTCCCATTGTTTTCCCCATTTCCCTCCCATTTTTCTGGTTGTCTTTCCCAATTTCCTGGTAATTCCTCCCATTTTTCTGGTTCTCCCCATTTTTCTGATTATTTTCCCCATTTCCCGTTTGTTCTCCCAGGTGGTTTTTCCCACGTGGTGTTTCCCCCATTTTCCCAGCAGCTTTTCCCATTTTCCCAGCTGTTTTTCCCATTGTTTTCCCAGCTGTTTTTCCCATTGTTTTCCCAACCATTTTCCCCATTTCTCCTGGTCATTTTCCCAGTTGATTTTCCCATTTTTCCCATTGCTTTCCCAGCCATTTTCCCCATTTCTCCTGGTCATTTTCCCGGTTGCTTTCCCCATTTTCCCGGTTGTTTTTCCCATTGTTTTCCCAGCCATTTTCCCAGCAGCTTATCCCATTTTCCTGGTCGTTTTCCCAGCCATTTTCCCATTTTTCCCATTGTTTTCCCAGACATTTTCCCCATTTCTTCAAAAATCACCCCAAAAATTGCTGGGAATTCCACCCTAAATTGGGAAATTTCAGGTTTTTCAAGAAAAAATTGCCCCAAAAATCACTCCAAAGAACACCTGGAATTCCACCCTAAAGCAGGAATTTTGAGGTTTTTGGGAAAAAATTGCTGGAAAAATCACCCCAAAAATTACTCAGGATTCTGCCCTGAATTGGGAATTCTGAAGTTTTAGGGGAAAAATCACCCCCAAAAATTGTCAGAAAAATTGCCCCAAAAGTTGCCCAGAATTCTGCCCAAAACTGGGAATTTTCAGGCTGTTTTTGGGGTAAAATCGCCCCGAAAATCACCCCAAAAACCACCTGGAATTCCACCCTAAATCAGGATTTTTGAGGTTTTTGGGAAAAAAATCACCCCAAAAATCACCTGGAATTCCACCCTAAATCAGGAATTTTGAGGTTTTTGGGAAAAAAATCACCCCAAAAATCACCTGGAATTCCACCCTAAATCAGGATTTTTGAGGTTTTTGGGAAAAAAATCACCCCAAAAATCACCTGGAATTCCACCCTAAATCAGGATTTTTGAGGTTTTTGGGAAAAAAATCACCCCAAAAATCACCTGGAATTCTGCCCTAAATTGGGAATTTTCTGGTTTTTGGGAAAAATTGGCTGGAAAAAATGGCCCCAAATATCGCCCCCAAAATTGGCTGGAATTTTGCCCAGCTTTTCCAGCTCTTTCACCTCAGAATTCCCCCCTTTTCCCTGTTTCTTTCCCCAGGAATTCTCCCATTTGTCCCTGTTTTTTCCCCCTTTTTATCCCGGGAATTCTGCCATTTTTCCCCCATTTTTTCCTGGGAATTCCCCTATTTTCCCCCATTTTTTCCCTGAGAATTCCACTGTTTTCCCCCATATTTTCCTCATGAATTTCCTGCTTTTTCCATCAAATTTTCCCATTTTTCCCAGGAATTCCCCATTTTCCCCGTTTTTCTCAAGAATTCTCCATTTTTCCCTGGGAATTCTGCCGTTTACCCCCTGGAATTCCCTGTTTTTTCCTGTGGAATTCCACTGTTTTCCCCTGGTTTTTTTTCCTGGGAATTCTCCCATTTTCCCAGATTTTTCCCCCTTTTTTCACAAGAATTTCACCATTTTTCTTAGTTTTCCCTGGGAATTCCCCCATTATTCCCCATTTCTTTTTTCACAGGAATTCCTTCATTTTTCCCTAGGAATTCCCCCATTTTTCCCATTTTTCCCTTGGGAATTCCCCCATTTTTCCCCATTTGTCCTGGTTTTTTTCCCTCATTTTTCCTGGAAATCCCCAAGTATTTCCCCCCATTTTCCCCCTTTTTTTCCTGGGAATTCCACCATTTTCCCGTTTTTTTTTTTTTTCCTGGAAATTCCCCCTTTTCCCCCATTTTTCCAGAGGAATTCCACCATTTTCTCCTGGGAATTCCCCCATTTTTCCCTGGGAATTCCCCCATTTTCCCCATTTTCTTCCCCATTTTCCCCCTTGGGAATTCCCCTATTTTTCCCCAGGAATCCCCATTTTTTTCCCCTTTTTTTCCCCAGGAATTCTACCATTTATCCTCATTTTCCTTGGGAACTCCCCCATTTTTTTCCCCATTTTCCCCCCCCTTTCCCCCACTTTTTCCCGGTAATTCCACCGGTTTTCCTAATTTTCCCTGGGAACTCCCCCATTTTTCCCCCATTTTTCCCCTTTTTTCTCTATTTTCCCCCCCTTTTTCCTGGGAATTCCACTGATTTTTCTTATTTTCGCTGGGAACTCCCCCATTTTTTCCCCTGTTTTTCCCCCATTTTTGCCCGTTTTCCCCTGTTTCCCGGTGTTTTTCCCGGTGTTTCCCCCAGTGTTTTCCCAGTGTTTCCCGGTGCTTTCCCGGTGTTTTTCCCGGTGTGTTTCCCGGTGTTTTTCCCGGTGTTTCCCCCAGTGTTTTCCCAGTGTTTCCCGGTGCTTTCCCGGTGTTTTTCCCGGTGTGTTTCCCGGTGTTTCCCAGTGTGTTTCCCGGTGTGTTTTCCAGTGTTTCCCCCAGTGTGTTTCCCGGTGTTTTCCCGGTGTGTTTCCCGGTGTTTTTCCCGGCGTTTTCCCAGTGTGTTTCCCGGTGTTTTCCCGGTGTTTTTTTTCCCGGTGTTTTTCCCGGTGTTTTCCCGGTGTTTCCCAGTGTGTTTCCCGGTGTGTTTCCCAGTGTTTTTCCCAGTGTTTTTCCCGGTGTTTCCCGGTGTGTTTCCCGGTGTTTCCCCCAGT
The DNA here is from genome assembly GCF_017590135.1 of Pyrgilauda ruficollis. Taxonomy (NCBI): domain Eukaryota; kingdom Metazoa; phylum Chordata; class Aves; order Passeriformes; family Passeridae; genus Pyrgilauda; species Pyrgilauda ruficollis. Next base: position 4,728 of record NW_024511977.1, read on the forward strand.
GTTTTTCCCGGTGTTTTTCCCGGTGTTTTTCCCGGTGTTTTCCCGGTGTTTCCCAGTGTGTTTCCCGGTGTGTTTCCCAGTGTTTTTCCCAGTGTTTTTCCCGGTGTTTCCCGGTGTGTTTCCCGGTGTTTCCCCCAGTGTTTTTCCCGGTGTTTTTCCCGGTGTTTTTCCCGGTGTTTTCCCGGTGTTTCCCAGTGTGTTTCCCGGTGTGTTTCCCAGTGTTTTTCCCAGTGTTTTTCCCGGTGTTTCCCGGTGTGTTTCCCGGTGTTTCCCCCAGTGTTTTTCCCGGTGTTTTTCCCGGTGTTTTTCCCGGTGTTTTCCCGGTGTTTCCCAGTGTGTTTCCCGGTGTGTTTCCCAGTGTTTTTCCCAGTGTTTTTCCCGGTGTTTCCCGGTGTGTTTCCCGGTGTTTCCCCCAGTGTTTTTCCCGGTGTTTTTCCCGGTGTTTTTCCCGGTGTTTTCCCGGTGTTTCCCAGTGTGTTTCCCGGTGTGTTTCCCAGTGTTTTTCCCAGTGTTTTTCCCGGTGTTTCCCGGTGTGTTTCCCGGTGTTTCCCCCAGTGTTTTTCCCGGTGTTTTTCCCGGTGTTTTTCCCGGTGTTTTCCCGGTGTTTCCCAGTGTGTTTCCCGGTGTGTTTCCCAGTGTTTTTCCCAGTGTTTTTCCCGGTGTTTCCCGGTGTGTTTCCCGGTGTTTCCCCCAGTGTTTTTCCCGGTGTTTTTCCCGGTGTTTTTCCCGGTGTTTTCCCGGTGTTTCCCAGTGTGTTTCCCGGTGTGTTTCCCAGTGTTTTTCCCAGTGTTTTTCCCGGTGTTTCCCGGTGTGTTTCCCGGTGTTTCCCCCAGTGTTTTTCCCGGTGTTTTTCCCGGTGTTTTTCCCGGTGTTTTCCCGGTGTTTCCCAGTGTGTTTCCCGGTGTGTTTCCCAGTGTTTTTCCCAGTGTTTTTCCCGGTGTTTCCCGGTGTGTTTCCCGGTGTTTCCCCCAGTGTTTTTCCCGGTGTTTTTCCCGGTGTTTTTCCCGGTGTTTTCCCGGTGTTTCCCAGTGTGTTTCCCGGTGTGTTTCCCAGTGTTTTTCCCAGTGTTTTTCCCGGTGTTTCCCGGTGTGTTTCGGGGTGTTTCCCCCAGTGTTTTTCCCGGTGTTTCCCGGTGTTTCCCGGTGTGTTTCCCGGTGTTTCCCCCAGTGTTTTTCCCGGTGTTTTTCCCGGTGTTTTTCCCGGTGTTTTCCCGGTGTTTCCCAGTGTGTTTCCCGGTGTGTTTCCCAGTGTTTTTCCCAGTGTTTTTCCCGGTGTTTCCCGGTGTGTTTCGGGGTGTTTCCCCCAGTGTTTTTCCCGGTGTTTCCCGGTGTTTCCCGGTGTGTTTCCCGGTGTTTCCCCCAGTGTTTTTCCCGGTGTTTTTCCCGGTGTTTTTCCCGGTGTTTTCCCGGTGTTTCCCAGTGTGTTTCCCGGTGTGTTTCCCCGGTGTTTTCCCAGTGTTTTTCCCGGTGTTTC
>NW_024511978.1:0-469 GCF_017590135.1 Pyrgilauda ruficollis
GAGGGTGTCTTTAGACGTGAATGACTTCCAGCATGGCAGAAGCAGGGCAGGAGATTTCATCAGAGCATGGTTCTGGCTGTCCATGGCCGTGCTGTCCCCTCTGGCATTGAGGAGAAGGTGTGGCAATGCCTGCTGTGGGACAGGGCTTGTAACGCTGGCTCACCAATTTTCCAATGAAAAGCCATGAGTGCTCCTCCTGATTTGTTAAAGGATATTGCACAGAAATTAAAAAATAGCCAAATGTGTCACAGGAAGCCCAAAGGCTGGAAGCAGAGCTGCGTGGTTCCTCCTCTGGAAGCTGCAGTGTGGATTTTCAAGTCGTGATGCACAGCTTGGTCACAGCCACTCGCTGAACTGAAACTTCCCCGCTGCTCCTTTCCTCCCTGGCTTTACTGAGCTCTGCCCCATGGCTGAAATGGCTGCTGTGGAGCAGTGTCTGTCACGTTTGGGTGAAGTGTCTCACAGAGGA
>NW_024511979.1:0-469 GCF_017590135.1 Pyrgilauda ruficollis
GAAATGGGGGATTTTTGGGAGGAAAATGGGAGTTTTGGGGAAAATTGGAATTTTGGGGGAAAATTTCGGGGATTTTGGGTGAAAATTGGGAGTTTTGGGCAAAAATTGTGAGGTTTTTTGGGGGGAAAAATGGGAATTTTGGGGAAAAAATTGGGGAATTTTTTGGGGAAAAATGGGAATTTTGGGGGGAAAAATGGGAATTTTGGTTATAAAATGAGGATTTTCAGGGAAAAATTGGGGAATTTTGGGAAAAATATTGGGGAATTTTGGGGAAAAAGGCAGATTTTGGGAAAAATTTGGGAATTATTTGGGAAAAATTGGATTTTTGGGGGAAATAATTGGGAATTTTGGGCAAAAATGGGGAAAATTTGGGGATTTTTGGGGAAAAATTGGGATTTTTTTGGGGGAAAAAGGGGAATTTGAGGAAAATTTTTGGAATTCTGTGGGAAAAAAAGGGGAATTTTGGGGG
>NW_024511980.1:0-469 GCF_017590135.1 Pyrgilauda ruficollis
GGACATCTTTAAACATCTAAACATTGACTTTCATTCACTACAAAACAGTCATACTCCTCCTTTTTGCTTCCATAGTTACACCAAGTTATGTCCCAAGATGGGCAATGCTCTGTTAATGGGATTATTCACATACTTAACAGCATGCTTCACAGCTTTGAAAGACTGAACAATAATTTTGAATGTGGCAAATTCCAGGACTTTCCAGATGCCTTGGAAATCTTGTCTCTGGTTCAGGTTTTCCATGGGACACTGGCCATTTTCCTTTTAGAGGAGAGACTGGAAATATAAAGTACCACACAAAGCTCTGAATAAACCAGAGGAAAAACTAAAATGTAACAATTTAAATGCATGTGAAGTTGTGTTCATACTGCTGATAGCATACAGATATATCATCCTGACTGAAAAAAGGAAATGGGGGAACGTCATGAAATCCATGCAATCATGAAACAAAGCTGGAGAAGGGGGCTGG
>NW_024511981.1:0-469 GCF_017590135.1 Pyrgilauda ruficollis
CTGTATTAACACAGTCCCTTCCTGTCAGTGAAAGAATATTAAAATAATCTTTAATTGCTCTGTTTACCACCTCTTACTCATCTCTGAAGCATCCCTCAAAGCAACCACAGGGTTTCAGCCCTGCAGACATCAGGATCTTGTTGGAGCCTGCCTTCACCTCAGACCCCACACTCTGAGAGCAGCCCTGACTCAGAAAAACCAGCTTGGATAAAAAGTAGATTTTTCAGATAAGCTCTGTTTGCCATAAAAACCTTCCAGAGGTTTTAGGACAGCACAGAGCTTTAAAAAATCAGAAAGAAATAAAATTTGGACTTACCCTGAGTTGGTAGGATCTCAGTTCATAAATATTAGGGCCATCTCTGGGAACAGGCTCATTCCAGAAGCTGAACTCCAGCAGGAGCTGGTTCTTACGGGACAGGAGCATGTTACCCCTCTCCTTACGGAATTCTGTGAATTCCTAAAAACAGAA
>NW_024511982.1:0-469 GCF_017590135.1 Pyrgilauda ruficollis
GCTGGCAGTGCCAGAGGAGCCCTTTCCTCGCCCATCCCTTCCTCCTTCCCCGAGGGCAGTCCCCGCTGCTGCTGGGGGTGCAAAGAGCCATTAAAGCCACTGCGGGGGCTCAAATGGAGAGAACAAAGCCGCGCAGCTGGGATGTCCCTTCCCCTGTCCCCTCCACCCCTGCAGCCCTCAGCTGCCCCGAATTGCTGCGATTTCCTCTCAGGGGTGTTCTCTAAGGAGCTGGGGGACAGCAGCAGGGCAGGGCTGCTGTGCCTGTCTGACACAGGAGTCATTATTGTCATTATTGCCACTATTATTATTGCTATTATCATCATCATTGCTGCAGAGCTCTTCCCAGAGTGTCCTCAGGTGGCTCCTGCTGCCTGGCCCCGTGGTGTCCATGGGGATGGGAGCTGCTCTTCTAGGACAGAGGGAATCCCAAAATTGAGGTTGGAAATCCCTCCCAGCCCATGGAGTGCCA
>NW_024511983.1:0-469 GCF_017590135.1 Pyrgilauda ruficollis
CCCCCGGGTTTGGGGGTCCCCAGCGCCCCCCGTGCCCCCCAGGCGCTGTCGCGGGCCCTGGTGAACGTGGGGGGGAAGCTGACCCACGCCCGCGACGTCCGGGACTTCTTCGTGGACCTGGTGGAGAAGGTGAGGGGCACCCCGAAAACGGGACCCAGGAAATCCCCGCGACTCCTCCTGGACCCCCCTCCCCAAATTCCGGGTGGGTTTTGGGGTCCCCCAGGTGATCGAGCCCTGCCGCTCCGACAAGTGGAGCCCGGGGGACCTGCGGCTCTTCCTGACGCACTACACAGCAGCCCCCCGAAACCTGCCGGGCTTCAGGTGGGACCCCCAAACCCGGGACTCCCCAAATCTTCCCCCGGCAGCTTTTATGGGAGCCCCAAAGCCCCCCCAGAAGGGGCCCCTGAAAGCGAGGGACCCCAGAAGGGGCTGGGGGGTGGTTTGGGACACGAAGGGGGGGTCCCCAAAA
>NW_024511984.1:0-469 GCF_017590135.1 Pyrgilauda ruficollis
TCCCCTTTTGTAGAAAAGATTATGAAGAAAACAAATTTTAGAGAGAATCTTGGATCAAATCTAGGCTATGTAGGTTATCACCTCCTTTCTGTGATTTTTTTGGAGCAGCCAAGCAGGCATCAAAAGAAAGGTCTAAGCAATGACGTGAAGAGCAAAGCAAACCCCTCACTCCGTTTCTTCTTGGCGTGCAGGGTTTCCCCCATGCATCAGCAGTTTAACCATCTCTGCACTTTGCTCTCCCAGAGCTGGAGCCAGTGAGAGCACGCTTTCAATGTGATCTGCAGATCCATTCCTACGGCAGGCTGGAAGTCTGGGCTGGGACCAGAGGCTTCCCTGCACCCGCTGGAGGGATGAGCCTTTGCCTGCCTTTTGCTAAGGACTCAGGGTGATGGCTGGTCAGGTCTGCTTGGCGGGAAATTGGCTGTGCTTTTTCATCACAGATTCACAGAATATCTGGAGTTGGAAGGGA
>NW_024511985.1:0-469 GCF_017590135.1 Pyrgilauda ruficollis
GCTGGCTGAAGTCACCACTCACTTCTTGGTTTTACACGTGATGTAAAAGTATGCTGTATTCCAAAGTGTGCTGTAGCAAGGGATTCCAAACCACAGTCAACTGCGGTAGCCAAGAGAGTTTTAGTAGACCTTGCAGCTCAGTCAGCTGCAAATACACATGGCATCGCAGGATCTTCCTCTGAGTTAATTTTGATCTGGTCGGATGCAAGACACTTCCCACTCAGAAGCTATGCAGGTGCAATGCACTGGGAGTAATGGCAACGTAATTTATCTGTGAATGATAAACTAGTGTGGAAGTAATTTTCTTTCTGAAAGTATTCCCTCCTCTAAAAGATGCTAACACTAGATTTTCCAGTCTAGTAAATAAAGGAAGACAAGGTGCTCATTAAAAGCAATGCTCCTATCACCTTGGCCATATGCTGTTTATAAGCAACTGTAGTGTATTATTATGCCAGTGACAGCAGTAAAT
>NW_024511986.1:0-469 GCF_017590135.1 Pyrgilauda ruficollis
GACGCCGCTCCTGAGGGAGGGGACACGTGTGTCACCAGGGGTCACACAGGGCCACCGGGGGTCACACAGGGCCACCGGAGTCACCAGGGTCACCCGGGGGTCACCCGGGGTCACACAGGGTCACCAGGGGTCACCTGGGGTCACACAGGGCCACCAGGTGTCACACAGGGTCACCCGGGGGTCACTCGGGGTCACACAGGGCCACCAGGTGTCACACAGGGCCACCAGGGGTCACCAAGGTGTCACCTCTGGGTCACCCTCTGGGTCACTGAGGTGTCACCCTCTGTGTCACCTCCCTGTCACCTCTGGGTCACCTTGGTGTCACCTCAGTGTCACCCTCTGTGTCATCTATGTCACACCCAATGTCCCCCCCCATATCCCCCCAGTGTCCCCTCAATGTCCCCCAGTGTCCCCGCAATGTCCCCCAGTGTCCCTTCAGGGACCTCTCAGTGTCTCCCCCACTGTCCCC
>NW_024511987.1:0-469 GCF_017590135.1 Pyrgilauda ruficollis
AGAGAGATAGGCACAAGAAGTTTTTAAAAAAACGTTATAGATTTTGGAATGCATTCATTACTCTTATGATGCACAGAAACCTTAAATAACACAGGAAAATAGTAACAGCTGAACAAAAGCAGGGAACCTGTTTGCCTTTTTCTCCCATCTCTATTGTAGATCATTACTAAACCAACCCTCAAGTTCCTAGATGGCATTACAGGTCAGTGGCTCAGATTTGAAACACACTGATGCCGCACAATTTATATGCAACCATACAACACACATTAATACCTGCATCAATTACTGCATGTCACTTCAAAAGGCAAGCCAAGGAAACTGATTTTAGGGAATAAGAGTACTGTTTCTACTGTACAAGTGTAGGAACAGAAACAAAGGGCAGGTTGATGACTTGCCCCAAGGCACAATAAATCTGTGTCAGAACACAGACAGAACAATAGGCAAATATTAGTCTTGCACTACAAAAAAA